>NC_143045.1:45810000-45997500 GCF_057628025.1 Oncorhynchus mykiss | reverse complement strand
AAACACCTGAAAATGTCGTTATTGTCTAGTTACCATGGAAACCAGGCACATGTAAAGTGCATGGTAGTAATGCACATGTTCCTCATCATAGCTTTTCCTGAAAATATTTTGAGGTAAGATTAAAATAGTTCCTAATCTAATTAAATATAACATATTATTCTCCATGAAGCAGGGTTGGAATATCGCAGTGCTGGCTTACCATGGATATCAGTGATTCCCTGGCTCAGCTAGATGACAAATGCCATACGACGGTACTGACTGAAACTGCTATGACGTCAAGACGTGGAGTAGAGAGATCAACTAGTAGAGATATTAACTAGTAGAGATATCAACTAGTAGAGAGATCAACTAGTAGAGATATCAACTAGTAGAGAGATCAACTAGTAGGGAGATCAACTAGTAGAGATATCAACTAGTAGAGAGATCAACTAGTAGAGAGATCAACTAGTAGGGAGATCAACTAGTAGAGATATCAACTAGTAGAGATATCAACTAGTAGAGAGATCAACTAGTAGGGAGATCAACTAGTAGAGAGATCAACTAGTAAGGAGATCAACTAGTAGGGAGATCAACTAGTAGAGATATCAACTAGTAGGGAGATCAACTAGTAGGGAGATCAACTAGTAGAGATATCAACTAGTAGAGAGATCAACTAGTAGAGATATCAACTAGTAGAGATATCAACTAGTAGAGAGATCAACTAGTAGAGATATCAACTAGTAGAGATATCAACTAGAAGAGAGATTAACTAGTAGGGAGATCAACTAGTAAGGCGATCAACTAGTAGGGAGATCAACTAGTAGAGATATCAACTAGTAGGGAGATCAACTAGTAAGGCGATCAACTAGTAGGGAGATCAACTAGTAGAGATATCAACTAGTAGGGAGATCAACTAGTAGGGAGATCAACTCGTAGGGAGATCAACTAGTAGGGAGATCAACTAGTAGGGAGATCAACTACTAGGGAGATCAACTAGTAGAGATATCAATTCGTAGGGAGATCAATTAGTAGGGAGATCAACTAGTAGGGAGATCAACTATTATGGAGATCAACTAGTAGAGATATAAACTAGTAGAGATATCAACTAGTAGGGATATCAACTAGTAGGGATATCAACTAGTAGGGAGATCAACTAGTAGGGAGATCAACTAGTAGGGAGATCAACCAGTAGAGATATCAACTAGTAGAGATATCAACTAGTAGAGATATCAACTAGTAGAGATATCAACTAGTAGAGAGATCAACTAGTAGGGAGTTCAACTAGTAGAGATATCAACTAGTCGAGATATCAACTAGTAGAGATATCAACTAGTAGGGAGATCAACTAGTAGGGAGTTCAACTAGTAGGGAGTTCAACTAGTAGGGAGATCAACTAGTAGGGAGATCAACCAGTAGAGATATCAACTAGTAGAGATATCAACTAGTAGAGAGATCAACTAGTAGGGAAATCTACTAGTAGGGAGATCAACTAGTAGAGATATCAACTAGTAGGGAGATCAACTAGTAGAGATTTCAACTAGTAGGGAGATCAATTAGTAGGGAGATAAACTAGTAGGGAGATCAACTATTATGGAGATCAACTAGTAGAGATATCAACTAGTAGAGATATCAACTAGTAGAGAGATCAACTAGTAGGGATATCAACTGGTAGGGATATCAACTAGTAGGGAGATCAACTAGTAGGGAGATCAACTACTAGGGAGATCAACCAGTAGAGATATCAACTAGTAGAGATATCAACTAGTAGAGATATCAACTAGTAGAGATATCAACTAGTAGAGAGATCAACTAGTAGGGAAATCTACTAGTAGAGATATCAACTAGTAGGGAGATCAACTAGTAGAGATATCAACTAGTAGGGAGATCAATTAGTAGGGAGATCAACTAGTAGGGAGATCAACTATTATGGAGATCAACTAGTAGAGATATCAACTAGTAGGGATATCAACTAGTAGGGAGATCAACTAGTAGGGAGATCAACCAGTAGAGATATCAACTAGTAGAGATATCAACTAGTAGAGATATCAACTAGTAGGGAGATCAACTAGTAGGGAGATGAACTAGTAGGGAGATGAACTAGTAGGGAGATCAACTAGTAGGGAGATCAACCAGTAGAGATATCAACTAGTAGAGATATCAACTAGTAGAGAGATCAACTAGTAGAGATATTAACTAGTAGAGAGATCAACTAGTAGGGAAATCAACTAGCAGGGAGATCAACTAGTAGAGATATCAACTAGTAGGGAGATCAACTAGTACGGAGATCAACTAGTAGGGAGATCAACTAGTAGAGATATCAACTATTATGGAGATCAACTAGTAGAGATATCAACTAGTAGAGATATCAACTAGTAGAGAGATCAACTAGTAGGGAGTTCAACTAGTAGAGATATCTACTAGTAGGGAGATCAACTAGTAGAGAGATCATCTAGTAGAGATATAAACTAGTTAGGGATATCATCTAGTAGAGATATCAACTAGTAGAGATATTAACTAGTAGGAATATCATCTTGTAGAGATATCAACTAGTAGGGATAATAAATTGGTGTGGATATCAACTAGTAGAGAGATCAACAGTAGGGATATCAACTAGTAGGCAGATCAACTAGTAGAGATATCAACTAGTAGGCAGATCATCTAGTAGGGAGATCATCTAGTAGGGAGATCAGCTAGCAGGGAGATCAACTAGTAGAGATATCATCTAGTAGGAATATCAACTAGTAGGGAGAACATCTAATAGGGAGATCAACTAGTAGAGATATCAACTAGTAGGGATATCAACTAGTAGGGAGATCATCTAGTAGGGAGATCAACTAGTAGGGAGATCAACTAGTAGGGAGATCAACTAGTAGAGATATCAACTAGTAGGGATATCAACTAGTAGGGAGATCATCTAGTAGGGAGATCAACTAGTAGGGATATCATCTAGTTGGGATATCGTCTATTAGAGAGATCAACAAGTAAAGAAGACAAGCTATCAATCCAATGTAAAGTGTAGTTCTCTTTTTACACAAGACAATTTTAAAGGAAGAACCTGGAGAATGGTGTTGTGATGTTCATAGTAACTATTATTATCTCAAGTAATTAAAAGTATGACTTATTTTCTTGATGTGTAGGACTGTGCCAGTCAGCATATGTCTCCTTTGCCATCTTCTCATGTGATTAGCAACACAACAGGCCAAGGGTCATCTTTATTAGGGGAAAAATGTGAAGGGGACCACAAATGTTTGTGCTGTGCTGTGGCCTACCCAACATGACCCAAGATAGGAGTAAAGAATCCCTTATTCATTATTTTGCAAATATTTGCCTCTTGCAAAGTTAAAAGTAAAATACTTTTCCTTCACTGCAGCTCCACTGAGCTTAAGTATGCAAGAGGGAAAGAAGGCTAACGATGCTTACCGACGAGGTCCTGGCTTGATGTCATAACTGATTTCTCTGCAGTCAAGGCCTGGACAGCAGGAACCAGGAGAAGGATCTTCACTGCACTCATGGAGAAAATTACAAGTTAAAAGATAGAGTAGAAGAAGTCGACATGTCGTGGACGGGTGAGAGTTCTATTACACTCTTGGGATAATGTTACACTTCAGAGACTTTACTGTGTCTCTGTTAGTAAACAAAGATGAATGATTTTTGAAATGAGGTTCTTGAGCTTGCAGCCTTCAAGGTTTTTGTGGCCATTCGATTGCTATCGTGAGTGTTCCTCCATTTCAATATTCAGACAGCTTAGCTTTCGGTTTGTGTTTAAAGGCAGATATAGTCTGTCTGTTTACTACCTCTAAAGGCAGATATAGTCTGTCTGTTTACTACCTCTAAAGGCAGATGTAGTCTGTTTGTTTACTACCTCTAAAGGCAGATATAGTCTGTCTGTTTACTACCTCTAAAGGCAGATATAGTCTGTCTGTTTACTACCTCTAAAGGCAGATGTAGTCTGTCTGTTTACTACCTCTAAAGGCAGATATAGTCTGTCTGTTTACTACCTCTAAAGGCAGATATAGTCTGTCTGTTTACTACCTCTAAAGGCAGATATAGTCTGTCTGTTTAATACCTATAAAGGCAGATATAGTCTGTCTGTTTACTACCTCTAAAGGCAGATATAGTCTGTCTGTTTACTACCTCTAAAGGCAGATATAATCTGTCTGTTTACTACCTTTACAGATAGTTGCAGTCTACTGGGAGTGCAGTAGTGTACATTTCTTTAGTGTATAGTACTGTAGTGTATAGTACCAGAGTGTATAGTACCATAGTCAAAATCAAATCAAATTTAGCAGCACGGCCAGGTGGACTGGGGACAGCAAGGAGTCATCATGTCAGGTATTCCTGGGGCATGGTCCTACAGCTCAGGTCCTCCAAGAGAGAGAAAGAAAGAGAGAATTAGAGAGAGCATATGTGGGATGGCCAGTCCTCTTCTGGCTGTGCCGGGTGAAGATTATAACAGAACATGGCCAAGATGTTCAAATGTTCATAAATGACCAGCATGGTCGAATAATAATAAGGCAGAACAGTTGAAACTGGAGCAGCAGCACGGCCAGGTGGACTGGGGACAGCAAGGAGTCATCATGTCAGGTAGTCCTGGGACATGGTCCTAGGGCTCAGGTCCTCCGAGAGAGAGAAAGAGAGAAGGAGAGAATTAGAGAACGCACACTTAGATTCACACAGGACACCGAATAGGACAGGAGAAGTACTCCAGATATAACAAACTGACCCTAGCCCCCCGACACATAAACTACTGCAGCATAAATACAGGAGGCTGAGACAGGAGGGGTCAGGAGACACTGTGGCCCCATCCGAGGACACCCCCAGACAGGGCCAAACAGGAAGGATATAACCCCACCCACTTTGCCAAAGCACAGCCCCCACACCACTAGAGGGATATCTTCAACCACCAACTTACCATCCTGAGACAAGGCTGAGTATAGCCCACAAAGACCTCCGCCACGGCCAACCCAGACAGGATGACCACATCAGTGAATCAACCCACTCAGGTGACACACCCCCTCCAGGGACGGCATGAGAGAGCCCCAGTAAGCCAGTGACTCAGCCCCTGTAATAGGGTTAGAGGCAGAGAATCCCAGTGGAAAGAGGGGAACCGGCCAGGCAGAGACAGCAAGGGCGGTTCGTTGCTCCAGAGCCTTTCCGTTCACCCTCCCACTCCTGGGCCAGACTACACTCAATCATATGACCCACTGAAGAGATAAATCTTCAGTAGAGACTTAAAGGTTGAGACCGAGTTGGCGTCTCTGACATGGGTAGGCAGACCGTTCCATAAAAATGGAGCTCTATAGGAGAAAGCCCTGCCTCCAGCTGTTTGCTTATAAATTCTAGGGACAATTAGGAGGCCTGCGTCTTGTGACCGTAGCGTACGTGTAGGTATGTACGGCAGGACCAAATCTGAGAGATAGGTAGGAGCAAGCCCATGTAATGCTTTGTAGGTTAGCAGTAAAACCTTGAAATCAGCCCTTGCTTTGACAGGAAGCCAGTGTAGAGAGGCTAGCACTGGAGTAATATGATCAAATTTTTTGGTTCTAGTCAGGATTCTAGCAGCCGTATTTAGCACTAACTGAAGTTTATTTAGTGCTTTATCCGGGTAGCCGGAAAGTAGAGCATTGCAGTAGTCTAACCTAGAAGTGACAAAAGCATGGATTAATTTTTCTACATCATTTTTGGACAGAAAGTTTCTGATTTTTGCAATGTTACGTAGATGGAAAAAAGCTGTCCTTGAAATGGTCTTGATATGTTCTTCAAAAGAGAGATCAGGGTCCAGAGTAACGCCGAGTTCCTTCACAGTTTTATTTGAGACGACTGTACAACCATTAAGATTAATTGTCAGATTCAACAGAAGATCTCTTTGTTTCTTGTGACCTAGAACAAGCATCTCTGTTTTGTCCGAGTTTAAAAGTAGAAAGTTTGCAGCCATCCACTTCCTCATGTCTGAAACACATTCTTCTAGCAAGGGCAATTTTGGGGCTTCACCATGTTTCATTGAAATGTACAGCTGTGTGTCATCCGCATAGCAGTGAAAGTTAACATTATGTTTTCAAATAACATCCCCAAGAGGTAAAATATATAGTGAAAACAATAGTGGTCCCAAAACGGAACCTTGAGGAACACCGAAATTTACAGTTGATTTGTCAGAGGACAAACCATTCACAGAGACAAACTGATATCTTGTGTATAGTACTGTAGTGTATAGTACCATAGTGTATAGTACTGTTGTGTATAGTACCATAGTGTATAGTAAGTACCATAGTGTATAGTACCATACTGTATAGTACTGTAGTGTATAGTACTGTTGTGTATAGTACCATAGTGTATAGTACCGTAGTGTATAGTACTGTAGTGTATAGTACCGTAGCGTATAGTACCATAGCGTATAGTACCATAGAGTATAGTACCATAGTGTGCAGTACCATAGTTTATAGTACCATAGTGTATAGTACCATAGTGTATAGTACCATAGTGTATAGTTCCGTAGTGTATAGTACCGTAGCATTGTACCATACTGTATAGTACCATAGTGTATCGTACCATAGTGTATAGTACTGTAGTGTATAGTACCATAGTGTATAGTACCGTAGTGTATAGTACTGTAGTGTATAGTACCGTAGCATTGTACCATAGTGTATAGTACTGTAGTGTATAGTACTGTAGTGTATAGTACCATAGTGCATTGTACCATAGAGTATAGTACCATAGAGTATAGTACCATAGTGTATAGTACCATAGTGTATAGTACCACAGTGTATAGTACCATAGTGTATAGTACTGTAGTGTATAGTACCATAGTGTATAGTACCATAGTGTATAGTACCATAGTGTATAGTACTGTGGTGTATAGTACCATAGTGTATAGTACAATAGTGTATAGTTCTGTAGTGTATAGTATCGTAGCATTGTACCATAGTGTATAGTACCATAGTGTATAGTACCGTAGTGTATAGTACTGTAGTGTATAGTACCATAGTGCATTGTACCATAGTGTATAGTACTGTAGTGTATAGTACTGTATTGTATAGTGCCATAGTGTACTACAGTACTATACACTACAGTACGATATACTACGGTACAATGCACTATGGTACTATACACTACGGTACTATACACTATGGTACTATACACTATGGTACTATACACTACAGTACGATATACTACGGTACTATACGTTACAGTATTATACAGTGTGGTACTTTACACTACAGTACTATACACTATGGTACAATGCTACGGTACTATACACTATGGTACTATACACTATGACACTTTACACTACAGTACTATACAGTATGGTACTACACTATGGTACTTTACACTACAGTACTATACAGTATGGTACTTTACACTAAAGTGCGATACACTACAGTACTATACAGTATGGTACTACACTTTGGTACTTTACACTACAGTACTATACAGTATGGTACTTTACACTACAGTGCGATACACTACAGTACTATACAGTATGGTACTACACTATGGTACTTTACACTACAGTACCATACACTACAGTTCTATACACTACAGTACTATACACTATGGTACAATAGTACCATGGTGTATAGTACCGTAGTATATAGTAATCTATACATTACAACAATAGCTATCGGCTAAGATTATAATTTTGTTTAACATTAGCTGACATGGGCTAGTTGATCTGGACATTTCTGACAAATAGCTCTCTAAGATATGCAATGACTGACATGACAAGAGGAACTGAAGATGCATTCTATACTGAACAAAAATATAAACGCAACATGGACCAATTTCAAAGAGTTACAATTCATATAAGGAAATCAGTCAATTTAAATGTATTCATTAGGCCTTAATCTATGGGTTTCACATGACTGGGCAGGGATCCAGCCATGGTTGGGCCTTGGAGGGCATAGGCCCACCCACTGGAGAGCATGGCCCACCCAATGAGAATACATTTTTCCCCAGAAAAGAGCTTTATTACAGACAGAAATTCTTCTCAGCACCACAGAAGATCCCACATGTGAAGAAGCCTTATATGGAGGTCCTGGGCTGGCGTGATTATACATGGTTTGCGACATCTTAAGTATTGTGTTTAATGACAAAACTGCACATTTTAAAGTGGCCTTTTTATTGTCCCCAGCACAAGGTGCATCTTTGTAATGATCATGCTGTTTAATCAGCTTTTTGATATGCCACACCTGTCAGGTGGATGGATTATCTTGGGAAATGAGAAATGCTCACTAATAGGGATGTAAACAAATTTGTGCACAACATTTAAGAGCTTTTTGTGTGTATGGAACATTTCTGGGATCTTTTATTTCAGCTCATGAAACATTGTACAACCACTGTACATGTTGCGTTGATACTCTTATTCAGTGTACAATTACATTTTTCAAGAGTAAGTTTAAAGCCGGACTGAGTTCCTTTTTTTTTGAGGGAGGAGGGGACCCTGTGCCTCCCAGCCGACCTCTAGGCACGCTCCACAGTTTGGGAATCACAAGCGTAGAGTGCTGTAGTGTGTAGTGCCGTATTGCCATATTGCATTAGTAGTTAAATGCACTGTTTGTGACAGCAGATGAAAGTTGACGATTTCCGGAACAGCTACTGCAATATCCCAATAAAGTTAAAGGAGCTTCCGTCATTTAATGTCCACCTATTGCATGACGTCTATGGTACAGTCTTGAACCTTATTTAAATTAATTATTGAGGGGGGGAACAAAGTCAAGCAACGTCAGGGTAGAGAACAGTCCCATAGAATGGTAAATAAAGGGATGTGACTCTGCCTGGCAACTATCCATTCACAAAAAAACATCTGTTGTTATAACTGCAACCTGGTTGTATAGCCATGTACTTAGCTGTTCCATATTCTATTCAATAACAGTGGAGAGGAGTTGTAGCTAAAGCTGCATGTGGATGACTATCTGATTATAGCAGCAAATACAAGCTAACGCTGGAAATATGTAATTTACAGGGGCTGCTTGATCATAATCATTCGCTAAGAGTGCAAATTGTAATATCTAAAAATGCTTCTCTAATTGGCAAGGAGGGCATTTTCCTGATGTGAAATGTGTGAAACATGTTCAAATGGCTCTCATACTCCAAACTTAACCTAAAGCTACAAGAGTTTCCAAAGATTTGCATTAGAGAATGATTAAGCAAATAACTTAAAATCTTATCTTATCTTGGAACCATAAATTTCCTTAGTGGATATTTCTATGTAAATAAGGTCAGGATGGATGTCTTCACCCATACCAGTATTTGGTTCTGAAAAGAGTAGTAATTAGCTTCTTATCTTGTGGAGGAGATACACTATCTGCAGTGAGCATATCTCCTGTACCCAAAGACTCTCAGAACATTGGTGGAGGAGCAGATTAATCAGGGATTCAACCCGATCGTGCGTTGTAGTGTACCTGACATTTAAAGGGGAGTTCAGATTGATCTGTCGTATGCAGCAGTTACAATGAATGCCATCTCTGCGAATGTAGGAACATTGCCTTTAAAATCTTCAAGAGTCTATTGACGCGCCCCTGGGAAAAAAATATAATTAGCATAGTAAAAATATCCCCATAAAAATCTGTCATTTAATCCAAAGAGATGAACTCAGCAAAAAAAGAAACGTCCTCTCACTGTCAACTGATTTTATTTTCAGCAAACTTAACAAGTGTAAATATTTGTATGAACATAACAAGATTCAACAACTGAGACATAAACTGAACAAGTTCCACAGACATGTGACTAACAGAAATTGAATAATATGTCCCTGAACAAAGGGGGGGTCAAATCAAAAGAATCAGTCAGTATCTGGTGTGGCGACCATCTGCATTATGTACTATAGTGCATCTCCTCCTCATGGACTGTGCCAGATTTGCCAGTTCCTGCTGTGAGATGTTACCCCACTCTCCGCCAAGGCACCTGCAAGTTCCTGGACATTTCTGGGGGGGAATGGCCCTAGCCCTCACCCTCCAATCAAACAGGTCCCAGACGTGGGCTCAATGGGATTGAGATCCGGGCTCTTCGCTGGCCATTGCAGAACTCTGACATTCCTGTCTTACAGGAAATCATGCACAGAACAAGCAGAATGGCAGGTGGCATTGTCATGCTGGAGGGTCATGTCAGGATGAGCCTGCAGGAAGGGTACCACATGAGGGAGGAGGATGTCTTCCCTGTAACGCACAGCGTTGAGATTGCCTGCAATGACAACCAGCTCAGTCCGATGATGCTGTGACACACCGCCCCAGACCATGACAGACCCTCCACCTCCAAATCGATCCCACTCCAGAATACAGGCCTCGGTGTAATGCTCATTCCTTTGACGATAAACGCGAATCCGACCATCACTCCTGGTGAGACAAAACCGCGACTCGTCAGTGAAGAGCACTTTATGCCAGTCCTGTCTGGTCCAGCGACTGTGGGTTTGTGCCCATAGGAGATGTTGTTGCCAGTGATGTCTGGTGAGGACCTTCTTTAAAACATACCTACAAGCCCTCAGTCCAGCCTCTCTCAGTCTATTGCGGACAGTCCGAGCACTGATGGGTGGATTGTGCGTTCGTGATGTAACTCGGGTTGTTGTTGCCATCCTGTACCTGTCCGGCAGGTGTGATGTTCGGATGTACCAATCCTGTGCAGGTGTTGTTAGACGTGGTCTGCCACTTCGAGGACGATCATCTGTCCATCCTGTCTCCCTGTAGTGCTGTCTTAGGCATCTCACAGTACGGACGTTGCAATTTATTGCCCTGGCCACATTTGCAGTCCTCATGCCTCCTTGCAGCATGCCTAAGGCACGTTCACGCAGATGAGCAGGGACCCTGGGCATCTTTCTTTTGGTGTTTTTCAGTCTGTAGAAAAGCCTATTTTGTGTCCTAAGTTTTCATAACTGTGACCTTAATTGCCTATAATTTCGCCTACTATTCTGACTTGGTGGTACACATGTATCCTATAGCCTGTTTTACCAAAATGTAATCATTGAATATTGTAAGAGCTTTCATTGTCTGCTTATATGCCCCCTTTATTTATCCTACGGTTCTGACTTGGTGTGTACAGGGAGAATACTGTAAGAACGGCCCATGATCTGAATTCTGTCGCTGTACATTTCAAAAGTGCTAAAAAAATAGCTATATTGACTACGTCCGTCCTAGCTCGCTCATTAATGTCTTAATTGAAATTACGGATTGCCTCTCATCCACTTGTCATCCCCTTATGCCATAGTTTGTACATCTCAATTGTCAGTAGAAACCACATTTGTATAAGCAAGTCAGCCATATCAGCTGTGTTTTTTTTAAATGAAGTAAATGAGGCTGAATTAATTTGTCGCTTCCAGACAAGGCTCCACTGATAGCCAGGTGTAGCAGTGGTAAGGTGTTGGGACTCTGCTGTTGGGACTCTGCTGTTAGGACTCTGCTGTTGGGTCAGCTTTATGTAGGCCCAAACAGATTGTGGGCACCGTTTGTAACCGTTCTAGTACAATACATGCATTGTTTAGTGTGTTGCACAATGGCTTTACTGGCATGCATCTAAAAACATTTGGGGGGGTTTGTCCCACCAAGATTTACATGCTAAAATCGCCACTGACTTCGATCCACTCTTGAGCCCTGAAGCTTCTCTTCCCTCTGACTTCCTCAAGGTAGAAATACACAGAGAAAATGGGAAATGCTTTAAGGACGGCTGAGGAATCCAACTGGGCAGTATCCTAAAGGAGGAATCCAGCTGGGCAGTCATGTGAGACTAGAGGAAGCATCCTAAATTGCACTCTATTCCCTATATAGTGCACTTCCTTTGACCAGGGTCAATAGGGTAAAAAGTAGTGCACTATGTAGGGAGTAGGATCCCATTTGGGACATAGCCTGCATGCAGGTCAGAGAGGGCAGAGAGTTCAGGTCTAGAGATTGCTAGAGAGTTGACCGCAGGGTGTGGAGGATACAACATAAAATGTTCCAGACCCATTCCTGGGCAGTCTGATAGAGTCCACCGGTGAATTGAACTGGAGAGTGACAGGCTGCATCCCAAATAGAACCCTATTCCTTATCTAGAGCAATACTATTGACCAGATCCCTGAACCCTATGGGAGCCCTATGGGCCCTGGTCATAGGTAGTGAGTGCACTATATAGGGAATAGGGTGTGCTTTTGAGACGCTGCAAAGTCTTCCATCCTTAACAGGCTTATAGAGCACAGCCCTGTAGGTTCTGTTCGTTTAGTTACTATCAGCAGCACTGATACCACTTAATGGAAGTCAATCGACTGCCACAGACTTTATGCCACAGTGAATATCCAGTGTATATCCTGTTAGTTCCATTTAGATATGGCTAGATACCTCCATTTGGTTGGTGTCATGCATTGATTTAGCCTATACACAACGTAACCATTGACTGGGTCTGATGATGTGTCAAAATCTTACCACCGTCCCAAAAATGGAGCCGAGAATAACATGCAAAATGACTGCTGAAAATGATCCAAAACAATTCAAATCTTTTTCAACTGTTTGTGTCAGTTTCATAGAAACTGAATAGAAAACTGGTCCTTACTTTACCCAGTGTAGTAAGAGATGTGTCCATGTCGGTCGGAAACTTAGACACAGCATGATGATTCATAAGAGAAATAGAAACCTCATCAACACTAATGTCCCAAAGGGAACCCTGTACAGGATCTCTTTTGTTGCTGGGAATTTTCCTGCACTGCATGATTTACATACGTTTCTGAAAGCCTGCACAAATACATGGTTTCTAGAGTCTAAGCCCTGTCTAAGCTAAAGTGCAATCAGAAAGTATTCACACCCCATGACATTTTCCACATTTTGTGACTTTACAGCCTTCTTCTAAAATGGATAAAAAAAATTAAAAAATCTCATCGATCTACACACAATGAAAAAGTGAAAACAGGTTTTTAAAAATGTTTTAAAAAAACGTATTTACTTAAGTAATCAGACACTTTTCTATGAGACTCGAAATTGGTGTATACTGAAGCATGGTGGTGGCAGCATCATGTCTGGAGGAAACCTGGCACCATCTCTACTGTGAAGCATGGTGGTGGCAGCATCATGTCTGGAAGAAACCTGGCACTATCTCTACGGTGAAGCATGGTGGTGGCAGCATCATGTCTGGAGGAAACCTGGCACCATCTCTACGGTGAAGCATGGTGGTGGCAGCATCATGTCTGGAGGAAACCTGGCACCATCTCTACTGTGAAGCATGGTGGTGGCAGCATCATGTCTGGAGGAAACCTGGCACTATCTCTACGGTGAAGCATGGTGGTGGCAGCATCATGTCTGGAGGAAACCTGACACCGTCTCTACTGTGAAGCATGGTGGTGGCAGCATCATGTCTGGAGGAAACCTGGCACCATCTCTACTGTGAAGCGTAGTGGTGGCAGCATCATGTTTTTCAGTGGCAGGGACTGGGAGACGAGACAGGATCGAGGAAAAGATGAATGGGGCCATTGTACAGGGAGATCCTTGATGAAAACCTGCTCCAGAGCACTCAGGAACTCAGACAGTTTTTATTTGTAATATACACTGCTAAAAAAAATAAAGGGAACACTTAAACAACACAATGTAACTCCAAGTCAATCACACTTCTGTGAAATCAAACTGTCCACTTAGGAAGCAAATCAAATCAAATCTTATTTGTCACATACACATGGTTAGCAGATGTTAATGCGAGTGTAGCGAAATGCTTGTGCTTCTAGTTCCGACAATGCAGTAATAACAAGTAATCTAACTAACAATGCCAAAACTACTGTCTTGTACACAGTGTAAGGGGATAAAGAATATGTACATAAGGATATATGAATGAGTGATGGTACAGTGCAGCATAGGCAAGATACAGTAGATGGTATCGAGTACAGTATGTACAAATGAGATGAGTATGTAAACAAAGTGGCATAGTTAAAGTGGCTAGTGATACATGTATTACATAAGGATACAGTCGATGATATAGAGTACAGTATATACGTATGCATTTGAGATGAATAATGTAGGGTAAGTAACATTATATAAGGTAGCATTGTTTAAAGTGGCTAGTGATATATTTACATCATTTCCCATCAATTCCCATTATTAAAGTGGCTGGAGTTGAGTCAGTGTGTTGGCAGCAGCCACTCAGTGTTAGTGGTGGCTGTATAACAGTCTGATGGCCTTGAGATAGAAGCTGTTTTTCAGTCTCTCGGTCCCAGCTTTGATGCACCTGTACTGACCTCGCCTTCTGGATGATAGCGGGGTGAACAGGCAGTGGCTCGGGTGGTTGATGTCCTTGATGATCTTTATGGCCTTCCTGTGACATCGGGTGGTGTAGGTGTCCTGGAGGGCAGGTAGTTTGCCCCCGGTGATCCGTTGTGCAGACCTCACTACCCTCTGGAGAGCCTTACGGTTGAGGGCGGAGCAGTTGCCGTACCAGGCGGTGATACAGCCCGCCAGGATGCTCTCGATTGTGCATCTGTAGAAGTTTGTGAGTGCTTTTGGTGACAAGCCGAATTTCTTCAGCCTCCTGAGGTTGAAGAGGCGCTGCTGCGCCTTCTTCACAATGCTGTCTGTGTGAGTGGACCAATTCAGTTTGTCTGTGATGTGTATGCCGAGGAACTTAAAACTTGCTACCTTCTCCACTACTGTTCCATCGATGTGGATAGGGGGGTGTTCCCTCTGCTGTTTCCTGAAGTCCACAATCATCTCCTTAGTTTTGTTGACGTTGAGTGTGAGGTTATTTTCCTGACACCACACTCCGAGGGCCCTCACCTCCTCCCTGTAGGCCGTCTCGTCGTTGTTGGTAATCAAGCCTACCACTGTTGTGTCGTCCGCAAACTTGATGATTGAGTTGGAGGCGTGCGTGGCCACGCAGTCGTGGGTGAACAGGGAGTACAGGAGAGGGCTCAGAACGCACCCTTGTGGGGCCCCAGTGTTGAGGATCAGCGGGGAGGAGATGTTGTTGCCTACCCTCACCACCTGGGGGCGGCCCGTCAGGAAGTCCAGTACCCAGTTGCACAGGGCAGGGTCGAGACCCAGGGTCTCGAGCTTGATGACGAGCTTGGAGGGTACTATGGTGTTGAATGCCGAGCTGTAGTCAATGAACAGCATTCTCACATAGGTATTCCTCTTGTCCAGATGGGTTAGGGCAGTGTGCAGTGTGGTTGAGATTGCATCGTCTTTGGACCTATTTGGGCGGTAAGCAAATTGGAGTGGGTCTAGGGTGTCAGGTAGGGTGGAGGTGATATGGTCCTTGACTAGTCTCTCAAAGCACTTCATGATGACGGAAGTGAGTGCTACGGGGCGGTAGTCGTTTAGCTCAGTTACCTTAGCTTTCTTGGGAACAGGAACAATGGTGGCCCTCTTGAAGCATGTGGGAACAGCAGACTGGTATAGGGATTGATTGAATATGTCCGTAAACACACCGGCCAGCTGGTCTGCGCATGCTCTGAGGGCGCGGCTGGGGATGCCGTCTGGGCCTGCAGCCTTGCGAGGGTTAACACGTTTAAATGTCTTACTCACCTCGGCTGCAGTGAAGGAGAGACCGCATGTTTTCGTTGCAGGCCGTGTCAGTGGCACTGTATTGTCCTCAAAGCGGGCAAAAAAGTTATTTAGTCTGCCTGGGAGCAGGACATCCTGGTCCGTGACTGGGCTGGATTTCTTCCTGTAGTCCGTGATTGACTGTAGACCCTGCCACATGCCTCTTGTGTCTGAGCCGTTGAATTGAGATTCTACTTTGTCTCTGTACTGACGCTTAGCTTGTTTGATAGCCTTGCGGAGGGAATAGCTGCACTGTTTGTATTCGGTCATGTTACCAGACACCTTGCCCTGATTAAAAGCAGTGGTTCGCGCTTTCAGTTTCACGCGAATGCTGCCATCAATCCACGGTTTCTGGTTAGGGAATGTTTTAATCGTTGCTATGGGAACGACATCTTCAACGCACGTTCTAATGAACTCGCACACCGAATCAGCGTATTCGTCAATGTTGTTGTCTGACGCAATACGAAACATGTCCCAGTCCACGTGATGGAAGCAGTCTTGGAGTGTGGAGTCAGCTTGGTCGGACCAGCGTTGGACAGACCTCAGCGTGGGAGCCTCTTGTTTTAGTTTCTGTCTGTAGGCAGGGTTCAACAAAATGGAGTCGTGGTCAGCTTTTCCGAAAGGGGGGCGGGGCAGGGCCTTATATGCATCGCGGAAGTTAGAGTAACAATGATCCAAGGTCTTTCCACCCCTGGTTGCGCAATCGATATGCTGATAAAATTTAGGGAATCTTGTTTTCAGATTAGCCTTGTTAAAATCCCCAGCTACAATGAATGCAGCCTCCGGATAAATGGTTTCCAGTTTGCAAAGAGTCAAATAAAGTTCAGTCAGAGCCATCGATGTGTCTGCTTGGGGGGGATATATACGGCTGTGATTATAATCGAAGAGAATTCTCTTGGTGGATAATGCGGTCTACATTTGGATTTGAGTTGACTAGGATTTGAGTTCCTGTATGTTTCTTTCATCACACCATGTCACGTTAGCCATAAGGCATACGCCCCCGCCCCTCTTCTTACCAGAAAGATGTTTGTTTCTGTCTGCGCGATGCGTGGAGAAACCCGTTGGCTGCACCGCCTCGGATAGCGTCTCTCCAGTGAGCCACGTTTCGGTGAAGCAAAGAACGTTACAGTCTCTGATGTCCCTCTGGAATGCTACCCTTGCTCGGATTTCATCAACCTTGTTGTCAAGAGACTGGACATTGGCAAGAAGAATGCTAGGGAGTGGTGCACGGTGTGCCCGTCTCCGGAGTCTGACCAGAAGACCGCCTCGTTTCCCTCTTTTTCTGAGTCGTTTTTTTGGGTCGCTGCATGGGATCCGCTCCGTTGTCCTGTTTGTAAGGCAGAACACAGGATCCGCGTCGCGAAAAACATATTATTGGTCGTACTGATGGTGACTTGACGCTGATCTTATATTCAGTAGTTCTTCTTGACTGTATGTAATGAAACCTAAGATGACCTGGGGTACTAATGTAAGAAATAACACGTAAAAAAACAAAAAACTGCATAGTTTCCTAGGAATGCGAAGCGAGGCGGCCATCTCTGTCGGCGCCGGAAGTATGAGGCAACACTGATTGACAATAAATTTCACATGCTGTTGTGCAAATGGAATAGACAACAGGTGGAAATTATAGGCAATTAGCAAGACACCCCCAATAAAGGAGTGGTTCTGCAGGTGGGGACCACAGACCACTTCTCAGTTCCTATGCTTCCTGGCTGATGTTTTGGTCACTTTTGAATGCTGGCGGTGCTTTCACTCTTGTGGTAGCATGAGACGGAGTCTACAACCCACACAACTGGCTCAGGTAGTGCAGCTCATCCAAGATGGAACATCAATGCGAGCTGTGGCAAGAAGGTTTGCTGTGTCTGTCAGCGTAGTGTCCAGAGCATGGAGGCGCTACCAGGAGACAGGCCAGTACATCAGGAGACGTGGAGGAGGCCGTAGGAGGGCAACAACCCAGCAGCAGGACCGCTACCTCCGCCTTTGTGCAAGGAGTAGCAGGAGGAGCACTGCCAGAGCACTGCAAAATGACCTCCAGCAGGCCACAAATGTGCATGTGTCTCCTCAAACGGTCAGAAACAGACTCCATGAGGGTGGTATGAGGGCCCGACGTCCACAGGTGGGGGTTGTGCTTACAGCCCAACACCGTGCAGGACGTTTTTCATTTGCAAGAGAACACCAAGATTGGCAAATTCGCCACTGGCGCCCTGTGCTCTTCACAGATGAAAGCAGGTTCACACTGAGCACATGTGACAGACGTAACAGTCTGGAGACGCCGTGGAGAACGTTCTGCTGCCTGCAACATCCTCCAGCATAACCGGTTTGGCGGAGGGTCAGTTATGGTGTGGAGTGGCATTTCTTTGGGGGGCCGCCAGAGGTGGCCTGACTGCCATTAAGTACCGAGATGAGATCCTCAGACCCCTTGTGAGACCATATGCTGGTGCGGTTGGCCCTGGGTTCCTCCTAATGCAAGACAATGCTAGACCTCATGTGGCTGGAGTGTGTCAGCAGTTCCTGCAAGAGGAAGGCATTGCTGCTATGGACTGGCCCGCCCGTTCCCCAGACCTGAATCCTATTGAGCACATCTGGGACATCATGTCTCGCTCCATCCACCAACGCCACGTTGCACCACAGACTGTCCAGGAGTTGGTGGATGCTTTAGTCAAGGTCTGGGAGGAGATCCCTCAGGAGACCATCCGCCACCTCATCAGGAGCATGCCCAGGTGTTGTAGGGAGGTCACACACACTACTGAGCCTCATTTTGACTTGTTTTAAGGACATGACATCAAAGTTGGATCAGCCTGTAGTGTGGTTTTCCACTTTAATTTTGAGTGTGACTCCAAATCCAGACCTCCATGGGTTGATAAATTTGATATCCATTGATCATTTTTGTGTGATTTTGTTGTCAGCACATTCAACTATGTAAAGAAAAAAGTATTTAATAAGAATATTTCATTCATTCAGATCTAGGATGTGTTTTTTTAGTGTTCCCTTTATTTTTCTGAGCAGTGTATTAGCAAAAATGCAGAAAAATATTTTTTGTGCTTATTCATTATGAGGTATTGTGTTTAGATTGATGAGGAAAACTATCTGTTTTAGAAATACATCTGTGGACATGGACACTTCTCTTTCCAACATGGGGTTGTATCCTGTCTGTTTGGCTCTGCCCGGGGGTATCATCGGATGGGGCCACAGTGTCTCCTGACCCCTCCTATCTCAGCCTCCAGTATTTATGCTGCAGTACTTTATGTGTCGGGGTGCTAGGGTCAGTCTGTTATCTGGAGTATTTCTCCTGTCTTATCCGGTGTCCTGTGTGAATTTAAGTATGCTCTCCCTAATTCTCTCTTTCTTTCTTTCTTTCTCTCTCTCGGAGGACCTGAGCCCTAGGACCATGCCTCAGGACTACCTGGCATGATGACTCCTTGCTGTCCCCAGTCCACCTGGCCGTGCAGCTGCTCCAGTTTCAACTGTTCTGCCTGCGGCTCTGGAACCCTGACCTGTTCACCGGAAGTGCTACCTGTCCCAGACCTGCTGTCTTCAACTCTCTAGAGACAGCAGGAGCGGTAGAGACACTCTCAATGATCGGCTATGAAAAGCCAACTGACATTTACTCCTGAGGTGCTGACTTGCTGCACCCTCGACAACTACTGTGATTATTATTATTTGACCATGAAGGTCAAATAATCACTATGTGTTCAGAACAAGGTTACATGTAGAGAAAGCTTGTTGGACTCTAAGAAAGCTTTGTTGTAGAGCGTTTAACACAAAGGTTGGGGAGGGGCCAGCTGAGTATAAGGCTGTATCATCTGCAAATAAATGGATGAGAGAGATTCCTACTGCCTGAGCTATGTTGTTGATGTAAATTGAGAAGAGCATGGGGCCTGGGATCGAGACTTGTGACACTCCCTTGGTGCCATGCAGTGGCTGAGACAGCAGATTTTCTGACTTTATACACTGCACTCTTTGAGAGAGGTAGTTAGCAAATCAGGCCAAAGACCCCTCAGAGACACCAATACTCCTTAGCCGGCCAACAGAATGGAATGGTCTACCGTATCAAAAGCTTTTTTCCAAGTCAATAAAAATAGCAGCACAACTTTGCTTAGAATCAAGGGCAATGGTCACATCAAATCAAATCAAATGTATTTATATAGCCCTTCGTACATCAGCTAATATCTCAAAGTGCTGTACAGAAACCCAGCCTAAAAACCCCAAACAGCAAGCAATGCAGGTGTAGAAGCACGGTGGCTAGGAAAAGCTCCCTAGAAAGGCCAAAACCTAGGAAGAAACCTAGACAGGAACCAGTCCTCTTCTGGCTGTGCCGGGTGGAGATTATAACAGAACATGGCCGAGATTTTCAAACGTTCATAGATGACCAGCAGGGTCAGACACTAATAATCACAGTGGTTGTAGAGGGTGCAACAGGACAGCACCTCAAGAGTAAATATGAACAGTTTAGGGTTCCATAGCCGCAGTCAGAACAGTTGAAACTGGAACAGCAGCAAGGCCAGGTGGACTGGGGACAGCAAGGAGTCATCATGCCAGGTAGAGAGAGAAAGAGAAAGAGAGAATTAGAGAAAGCATACTTAAATTCACACAGGACACCGGATAAGGCCGGAGAAAAACTCCAGATATAACAAAATGACCCTAGCCCCCTGACACATAAACTACTGCAGCATAAATACTGGAGGCTGAGTCAGGAGGGGTCAGGAGACACTGTGGCCCCATCCAATGAGACCCCCGGACAGGGCCAAACAGGAAGGATATAACCCCACCCACTTTGCCAAAGCTCTATAACCCCACCCACTTTGCCAAAGCTCTACACAATATTGTGCTGCTGATGCCAGGTGCCATAGCAGTCTCTTTCTGCTGTAAAGCAGAGGGTCACCAAGCATGTGGCGCAGGTGATGGGGTACTTAATTTTGCAAAGAACACAGCGACGCCTCCCTGCTGTGCCCTTTTGGCCCTGAGGCACATCCATGCCTGCAGAAATACATTTGGGCAGATGAACACCACTTGTGGCAGGAGCTGGATGAACCAGCTTCAGTGGGGGATGGACACCTTGGCCCTGGGGGCTCCCATTCGTAGTCAGTGTCACTGTGAAAGAAAATGTTCAGTTAGAATAGTTTCACATGTGAGCCCTGTATCAACAGGTATGATAAACAGGATACGCACCAGATTGTAAGCGCTCCTGCATTGACTCGATCGCACTGGTGATGAGAGGCAGCGGGTAACTGTACCTCACAGTGATCTGATTGATACCTCGATAGTCAATACACGGGCGCAGACCTCCATCCTTCTTCACAAAAAAGAAACTCGAGGTGGAAGGTGAAGTGGAGGGCCGAATATATCCCTGCCCCAGAGATTCGGAGACATATGTTTCCATAGCCGCTGTCTCCTCCTGTGACAGAGGATATACGTGATATAAGTGCTGCTATTTATCGCCCAATCCCCCTGTCGATGCGGTCGTAGTTGAGTTGCCTTCTTCTTACAGAAGGCGAGAGCCAAATCGGCATATTCTGAGGGGATGTGCACAGTGGAGACCTGGTCTGGACTCTCCACTGTAGCCGCACTGATGGAAACACCTACACACCTCCCCGAGCATGATAGGTTTATTTTAATGCTAGGTTTATTTGAACAGTGAAAGACAGAATAACAACAAAAAAATCCAGAAAAACGCATGTCAAAAATGTAAAAAATTGATTAGCTTTTTAATGAGGGAAATAAGTATTTGACCCCTCTGCAAAACATGACTTAGTACTTGGTGGCAAAACCCCTGTTGGCAATCACAGAGGTCAGACGTTTCTTGTAGTTGGCCACCAGGTTTGCACACATCTCAGGAGGGATTTTATCCCACTTGTCTTTGCAGATCTTCTCCAAGTCATTAAGCTTTCAAGGCTGACGTTTGGCAACTCGAACCTTCAGATCCCTCCACAGATGTTCTATGGGAATAAAGTCTGGAGACTGGCTAGGCCACTCCAGGACCTTAATGTGATTATTGTTGAGGCACTGCTTTGTTGCCTTGGCCATGTGTTTTGGGTCATTGTCATGCTGGAATACCCATCCACGACCCATTTTCAATGCCCTGGCTGAGGGAAGGAGGTTCTCACCCAAGATTTGACGGTACATTGCCCCGTCCATTGTCCCTTTGATGAGGTGAAGTTGTCCTGTCCCCTTAGCAGAAAAACACCCCCAAAGCATCATGTTACCACCTCCATGTTTGATGGTGGGGATGGTGTTCTTGGGGTCATAGGCAGCATTCCTCCTCCTCCAAACACGGCGAGTTGATGCCAAAGAGCTCCATTTTGGTCTCATCTGACCACAACACCTTCACCCAGTTGTCCTCTGAATCATTCAGATGTTCATTGGCAAACTTCAGACGGGCATGTATATGTGCTTTCTTAAGCAGGGGGACGTTGCGGGCGCTGCAAGATTTCACTCCTTCACGGCGTAGTGTGTTGCCAATTGTTTTCTTGGTGACTATGGTCCCAGCTGCCTTGAGATTATTGACAAGATCCTCCCGTGTAGTTCTGGGCTGATTCCTCACCGTTCTCATGATCATTGCAACTCCACGAGGTAAGATCTTGCATGGAGCCCCAGGCCGAGGGAGATTGACAGTTCTTTTGTGTTTCTTCCATTTGCGAATAATCGCACCAACTGTTGTCACCTCACCAAGCTGCTTGGCGATGGTTTTGTAGTCCATTCCAGCCTTGTGTAGGTCTACAATCTTGTCCCTGACATCCTTGGAGAGCTCTTTGGTCTTGGCCATGGTGGAGAGTTAGGAATCTGATTGATTGATTGCTTCTGTGGACAGGTGTCTTTTATACAGGTAACAAGCTGAGATTAGGAGCACTCCCTTTAAGAGCGTGCTCCTAATCTCAGGTCGTTACTGTATAAATGACACCTGAGAGCCAGAAATCTTTCTGATTTGAATGCAAATCAATTTATAACATTTTTGACATGTGTTTTTCTGGATTGTTTGTTGTTATTCTGTCTCTCACTGTTCCAAAAAACCTACCATTAAAATTATAGACTGATCATTTCTTTGTCAGTGGGCAAACATACAAAATCAGCAGGGGATCAAATACTTTTTTCCCTCACTGTACATCCCTAATGGCACCATATACTTAATCCCTTAACACTGTATATAGTGAATATTATAGCGTACTGCTGTATATGTAGTGTATATTATAGCATACTACTGTATATATATTGTATATTATTGTATAATACTGTATATGTAGTTTATATTATAGCATACTGCTGTATATATAGTGTATATTATAGTATAATGCTGTATATGTAGAGTATATTATAGCATGCTTCTGTATATACAGTATAGTGCATTTTATAGCATACGTCTGTACATATAGTGTACATTAATGCATACTGCTCTATATATAGTGTATATTACAGGATATTATAGCTTACAGCCTAATATTTGGTGTATATTCTAGTCTTAGGCTGGGTTTCTGTACAGCACTTTGTGACATCGGCAGATGTAGAAAAGGGCTTTATAAACACATTTGATTGATTTATATGTGGGTTCTTTCATTTCATAAACATTATATATAAGGACCACATTCTGTTATAGACATATCTGGACCACATTCTGTTATAGACATATCTGGATCACATTCTGTTATATACATTATACTGTACATCTGGATCACATTCTGTTATAGACATATCTGGATCACATTCTGTTATAGACATATCTGGATCACATTCTGTTATAGACAGATCTGGATCACATTCTGTTATAGACATATCTGGATCATATTCTGTTATAGACATATCTGGATCACATTCTGTTATATACATTATACTGTACATCTGGATCACATTCTGTAATAGACATATCTGGATCATATTCTGTTATAGACATATCTGGATCACATTCTGTTATATACATTATACTGTACATCTGGATCACATTCTGTTATAGACATATCTGGATCACATTCTGTTATAGATATATCTGGATCACATTCTGTTATAGACATATCTGGATCACATTCTGTTATAGACATATCTGGATCACATTCTGTTATATACATTATAATGTACATCTGGATCACATTCTGTTATAGACATTATATATCTGGATCAAATTCTGCTATAGACATATCTGGATCACATTCTGTTATAGACATATCTGGATCACATTCTGTTGTAAACATTATATTTCTGGATCACATTCTGTTATAGATATTACATATCTGGATCACATTCTGTTATAGACATATCTGGATCACATTCTGTTATAGACATATCTGGATCACATTCTGTTATAGACATATCTGGATCACATTCTGTTATAGACATATCTGGATCACATTCTGGTATAGACATATCTGGATCACATTCTGTTGTAAATATTATATATCTGGATCACATTCTGTTATAGATATTACATATCTGGATCACATTCTGTTATAGACATATCTGGATCACATTCTGTTATAGACATATCTGGATCACATTCTGTTATAGACATATCTGGATCACATTCTGTTATAAACATATCTGGATCACATTCTGTTATAAACATATCTGGATCACATTCTGTTATAAACATATCTGGATCACATTCTGTTATAAACATATCTGGATCACATTCTGTTATAAACATATCTGGATCACATTCTGTTATAAACATTATATATCTGGATCATATTCTGTTATAAACATTACACTGTACATCTGGATCATATTCTGTTATAGACATTAAATGTATGGATCACATTCTGCTATATTACAGACTCAATGAAACCATTCCCATTACATTCATTACCGTTCTGTTCTGTAAGAATATGTTGAATCTTCACGGTACGTTCAGTGATTTAGGATTCTCAGCTTCCTCATATTTCAATCAGGAACATTCGGGAAGACCATAACAATTACAACAAGCTGAAGTAAATTACCTCTCCCCATTCTTATTTTCTTACATATCCACAATTTTTTACAATGAAAAATGTATTGCTTGAAAAGGGTTGCGCCATATTCAAATAGAGCAATAGCAGCAAGTTGAAAGGTTTTAATCAATAGTATGGATTGTGGTGTCTATAGTATGGATTGTGGTGTCTCTATAGTATGGATTGTGGTGTCTATAGTATGGATTGTGGTGTCTCTATAGTATGGATGGTGGTGTCTGTAGTAGGGATTGTGGTGACTCTATAGTATGGATTGTGGTGTCTTTACTATGGCTTGTGGTGTCTATACTATGGATTATGGTGTCTATAGTATGGATTGTGGTGTCTATACTATGGATTGTGGTGTCTCTATAGTATGGATTGTGGTGTCTATAGCATGGATTCTGGTGTCTACAGTGTGGATTGTGGTGTCTCTATAGTATGGATTGTGGTGTCTACAGTATGGATTGTGGTGTGTCTATGGTATGGATTGTGGTGTCTCTATAGTATGGATTGTGGTGTCTACAGTATGGATTGTGGTGTCTACAGTATGGATGGTGGTGTCTATGCTATGGATTGTGGTGTCTATAGTATGGATTGTGGTGTCAACAGTATGGATTGTGGTGTCTATACTATGGATTGTGGTGTCTATAGTATGGATTGTGGTGTCCACATTATGGATTGTGGTGTCTATAGTATGGATTGTGGTGTCTACAGTATGGATTGTGGTGTCTATAGTATGGATTGTGGTGTCTACAGTATGGATTGTGGTGTCTATAGTATGGATTGTGGTGTCTACAGTATGGATTGTGGTGTCTACAGTATGGATTGTGGTGTCTACAGTATGGATTGTGGTGTCTAATAGTATGGATTGTGGTGTCTACAGTATGGATTGTGGTGTCTATAGTATGGATTGTGGTGTCTATAGTATGGATTGTGGTGTCTACAGAATGGATTGTGGTGTCTATAGTATGGATTGTGGTGTCTACAGAATGGATTGTGGTGTCTATAGTATGGATTGTGGTGTCTACAGAATGGATTGTGGTGTCTATAGTATGGATTGTGGTGTCTATAGTATGGATTGTGGTGTCTATAGTATGGATTGTGGTGTCTACAGAATGGATTGTGGTGTCTATAGTATGGATTGTGGTGTCTACAGAATGGATTGTGGTGTCTATAGTATGGATTGTGGTGTCTATAGTATGGGTTGTGGTGTCTATAGTATGGATTGTGGTGTCTACAGAATGGATTGTGGTGTCTATAGTATGGATTGTGGTGTCTATAGTATGGATTGTGGTGTCTACAGAATGGATTGTGGTGTCTACAGAATGGATTGTGGTGTCTATAGTATGGATTGTGGTGTCTATAGTATGGATTGTGGTGTCCACATTATGGATTGTGGTGTCTATAGTATGGATTGTGGTGTCTACAGTATGGATTGTGGTGTCTACAGAATGGATTGTGGTGTCTATAGTATGGATTGTGGTGTCCACATTATGGATTGTGGTGTCTATAGTATGGATTGTGGTGTCTATAGTATGGATTGTGGTGTCCACATTATGGATTGTGGTGTCTATAGTATGGATTGTGGTGTCTATAGTATGGATTGTGGTGTCTATAGTATGGATTGTGGTGTCCACATTATGGATTGTGGTGTCTATAGTATGGATTGTGGTGTCTATAGTATGGATTGTGGTGTCCACATTATGGATTGTGGTGTCTATAGAATGGATTGTGGTGTCCACATTATGGATTGTGGTGTCTATAGTATGGATTGTGGTGTCCACATTATGGATTGTGGTGTCTATAGTATGGATTGTGGTGTCCACATTATGGATTGTGGTGTCTATAGTATGGATTGTGGTGTCCACATTATGGATTGTGGTGTGAGCCAAGTTGTTGTGTTGTGTAGCTTCCTTCTAACTTTCTAGAGGACTTTACATCTCTGTCAACTCTATCTAAAGTATACTATTGATTTATGTTTGCAATACAATCATTTAAATGTTTTATCAATTTGGTGGCAATTGGCCAATATTTAAATGAGACAATGAAAGTGTTATCATGCCAAAATGCAGATAAGGTGCGTTCAGTCCACTAGCTCAAGTCGGATCGACTCTGTCTATGGTGGAATGGCAAGATAATGATGAACACCTACAGACGGCAAATGCTTCCCGAGCACTGACAAGAAGAACGATCATTGTTTGGAGAAAGGTAGTGGTTCACTCATTGAATTAATATCTTATAAGAAAGTATTACTTTCAATGTTAAAACAGCAAAACATAATCCCAAATCAAGTGTTACTTGTCACATACACATGGTTAGCAGTGCGAGTGTAGCGAAATGCTTGTGGTCATTCAAACAAATATTCAACAAATAGACGTTACTTTGCATGGAGATCAAATGAATATGTTTGTTAATCTGCAGACACAGGGAAGAGCTAAGACATCTTCCAAGTAGCTGGGGGGGTACACAACAAGTAGCTGGGGGGGGGGGGGGGGTCACAACAACATTCACACGTTCAATACAGCGGAAACAACCTTGTGTGCCAGAGAATCCACTACAGCAACAAATAAACTCTGGCTGGTCTAAGTCATAGATCTTTTAAAGGTTTACTGAATAAGAAGTCTAAATATTTGCATTGCAGATTTACCTGGCAAGCATGGATCCATAGGATTAACCAATAGGATTAGCCCAAAACTATGCTTTAAGGAAAGCATTTCAAATCCTCTCAGGTGTGGAGACTGACAACACTGCTGAGTTCGCTCACATGGTGACAACCTTTGGCAAGGAACTGACAAGACAGAGACCCATCCAATAAATGCTACCTGACACACCGTTAGAAGACTTTCCAGACATAACCTGTGGGCTGACAGTGTCCATTTAATCAAGGCCTCTCACCAGAACGTCCATTTAATCAAGGCCCAATCCCTCAGAGGGTTAGTAAATGTTTCAGCCAAGATTCAAAAATGGAGGATCAATTCTAATTGATTTCTGAGACATTTATTAAAGTGACACACCCATTTCAGCAATCAATCAATCAAATGTAATTATAAAGCCTTCTTACATCCGCTGATGTCACAAAGTGCTTATACAGTAACCCAGCCTAAAACCCCAAACAGCAAGCAATGCAGGTGTAGAAGCACGGTGGCTAGGAAAAACCCAGTAGAAAGGCAGGAACCTAGGAAGAAACCTAGAGAGGAACCAGGCTATGAGGGGTGTCCAGTCCTCTTCTGGCTGTGCCGGATGGAGATTATAATTGCTTACTTGTTCCCTCCATCACCCCCCAGCCTGGTCTGTCCATCAGCCCCCAACTTGGTCTGTCCATCAGCAGGCAATCTGTATGTCCGTCAGCCCCCAGCCTGGTCTGTCCATCAGCACCAAATCTGGTCCCAGTCCCCAAGATATAGATCCAGCCCACCGCTGACTAACCACACAACTTTGTTAGCAACTATCGGACTTAGGAATTCCATTACAATGAAATAATTGCCCCGGACTGTCAAGGCAGGCTCATTTTTCATATTGATGCGGCCTGAAGACGTCTCAATCAGGCATCATTTGTTAACCACATGGTACGTGTTATTGTGTGTTCAAAAGACAGTCCAGAAATTGAATTTCCCTTAAAGAGCAGAATAAACTAGTTCTGGAATGTCAGTTCCTCTCATAGAAGGTGATATACCACTGCAGATTAACCGTTTCTTTCTGAAGGGAAAGGAACCACAAGTGATTATGTCATCTCAGACTTGGTGGTCCCTACATGTCTCTGAAAGTGACGACAGAGACATAAACTAATGGGTAGAGAACCAGGATACCTGAAATTTTCTCAGAGCTTTTGTGTGCCTTGTGTCTAGGATGAACCATATGCAATATGACTTTCATGTTGAACACAGAAATGACTTGTTCTGATGGGGTTAACTGTATGTATTGCACCTGCAATCAAATGCGATGTCAGGGGTTTAAAACTATATACTGTACTTTAGGACAGAACATATAGACATTACTGTCTGGTTGAATATGTAGACTTTACTGTCTGGTTGAACATGTAGACATTACTGTCTGGTTGAACATGTAGACATTACTGTCTGGTTGAACATGTAGACATTACTGTCTGGTTGAATATATACACATTACTGTCTGGTTGAACATGTAGACATTACTGTCTGGTTGACATGCAGAACATATATACATTACTGTCTGGTTGAATATGTAGACTTTACTTTCTGGTTGAACACGTAGACATTACTGTCTGGTTGAACATGTAGACATTACTGTCTGGTTGAACATGTAGACATTACTGTCTGGTTGAACATGTAGACATTACTGTCTGATTGAACGTGTAGACATTACTGTCTGGTTGAACATATAGACATTACTGTCTGGTTGAACATGTAGACATTACTGTCTGGTTGAACGTGTAGACATTACTGTCTGGTTGAACATATAGACATTACTGTCTGGTTGAACATATAGACATTACTGTCTGGTTGACATGCAGAAGATATAGACCTTGCTGTCAGGTTATCAGTAACAGCAAAGTTGTCTATACATCAGAATAGCAATCTTCCTCAAAGGTTTGAATGCCTTGACATAACTGCAAATCATCGTTGACTTGTCATGCAGATATTACAAAGCAGATTTTTTTCTGACAACTTAATTAAGAATGCAACTCATATTTTTTGGGCTTCTTCCCCTTGTTTACTATCATTTTTCCCTGTCTACTAGATATACATTTATCAAGACATATTTCCGCTTTCTATACGGGCACAGGGCAAGACCCAGATGCAGTAAAAGAGGCCGATGGTTAGAGTCTCTGATATGTATTATAATCCAAGGGACAGGCAAGAACAATTATCTTGGACAGGCAAAATATCATACACAAGGTCAGAGTCCAGGAGGTACAGAGTGACAGGCAGTATGGTCTGGCAGGCGGATTCAGAGTCAAGGCAGGCAAGGGTCAAAATCGGGAGGACCAGCAAAGAGAGATAAGAAAAAGCAGGAGCACGGAAAAACACGCTGGTTGACTTGACAAGACAAGACAAACTGGCAACCTACAAACAGGGAACACCGGAATAAATACCCAAGTACTAATAAGGAAAACATGTGACACCTGGAGGTGGGTGGAGACAATCACAAAGACAGGTGAAACAGATCAGGGTGTGACAGTACCCCCCCCCCCCCCCCCCCTAGGGGCGCCACTTTGCTTTGCGTCTGACCTGGGCGCATACCTGGCTGACCAGGGTGCCAGCGGTGAAAGTCAGTGATGAGGTTCAGGTTCAGGTTGTATTTAGTGGGAACCCAGCACCTCTCCTGGAAACCCCTGCCCCGTGGTCGAAACCCCTGCCCCGTGAGGTGTCTCACCGTGTACGCTGGCTGACCGTCGATGACATGGAGGGGAGGAATGGATCTAGAAACGGAATACAAAGGACTGTGAGACAAGGGTTTAATCTTGGACACAAGAAAAGGAGGGTGAACATGGAGTAACAGCAGGCGAACAGCAGTGGTACTAAGGACTCTAGAAATGGGGAAAGGACCAAAGAAACGGGGGGAAAGTTTGCGGGATTCCACCCGGAGGAGCAGGTCCCATGTGGACAACCATACCCTCTGGCCGACCCGATAGCGAGGAGCCAGAGTCCGGTGGCGCTCCGCTTGTCGACGATACCTGGATGTGGTCTTGAGAAGAGCCGCACGAGCAGCGGCGGACGAACATCTGGGCTCAGGGTATGTTGACCTCAACTTAACTCTTGGAAGAGCGGAGGCTGATTCCCCCTTCGAATGCTCCACTGGGTGAGTCCAGTATCTGAGCAGGGAAGAGTGTTCCTAGCATTTTCCACTCAGACCAGTAGCTGGCTCCAGCTGGTGGTGTTACTAGCAACAAAACACCGAAGTGTAATCTCCATGTCTTGATTGGCTCGCTCTGATAGGCTGTTGGATTGGGGATGAAACCCAGAGAACAGACTGGCCGACGACCCGATAAGGATGCAGAATGCCTCCCAGAATCGGGATGAGAACTCTGATCCGAAACCATGTCGACCGGGAGTCCGTGGATTTGGAAGACGTGCTGCACCATGAGCTGGGCCGTCTCCTTGGCTGAAGGTAACCTGGGAAGAGGGATGAAATGGGCGGCTTTGGAAAACCTATTAACCACCGTCAGAATGGTGGTGTTACCATCTGATGGGGGAAGCCCCTTGACAAAATCCAGGGAAATATGGGACCAGTGACGATGAGAGACAGACAGTGGCTGAAGGAGGACAGACAGAGCTTGCCGCGGTGTCTTGCTTTGAGCGCACACCATGCATGCGATGACGAAGGCCGAGAAATCAGGAGCCATGGTGGGCCACCAGAAGCGTTGTCGAAGGAAAGCCAGGGTACGACAGGCCCCAGGTTGACAGGTCAGCCTGGAGGAGTGAGTCCATTCCAGGACCTGAGGCCGGATCGAATCAGGAACGAACATCTGGTTAGTCGGGCCCCCACCAGGGTCTGGCTGGGAATGTTGTGCCTTGCGGACCAGAGCCTCAATACCCCAAAACTACCGAAGCCGCCAAACATGATGAGGCAGGGAGAATGGTCTCAGATTCAGAGGAAGTGGCAGTACAGTAGAACAGTACAGTAGAACAGTACAGACGGAAGAGAGCGTCCGGCTTCACATTTTTGGACCCTGGGTGGTAGGATTGAACCTGGTAGATAACAGGGTCCAACGAGCTTGCCTTGGGTTGAGGCGCTTGGCAGTGCGGAGGTATTCTAAGTTCTTAAGTTCTTCTGGTCAGTCGATACCAAAAATGGATGTTCTGCCCCTTCCAACCAGTGTCTCCACTCCTCCAGAGCCATCTTAACCACTAGGAGTTCCCGGTTCCCAACGTCATAGCTCCTCTCTGCAGGTTTGAGACGATGGTACATGAAGGGATGAAGCTTTTCGTCCTTGACGGATCTCTGGTAAAGAACGGATGGCCCCAACTCCCAAGTTGGAAGCGTCAACCTCAACCACAACCTGACGAGTCAGATCCGGATGGATGACGGCTGGCAGTAGTGAATTGCTGCTTTAGATCCCCAAAAGTCTTGTCCGCTGCGAGAGACCACGTGAACAGTACCTTGGGAGAGGTGAGTGCAGAGAGGGGGCCCGCCAGGTTGCTGTAGCCCTGAATGAAACAGGGGAAGGTTCCGGTGTATCCGACTCACCCGTTGTCGAAGATTCTCGGGGGACCTCGGGTGGCCTCGGATCCTCTCGAAAAACAGCCTTCGGATGGAGGTGAGCGAGCCGCAACGGATGGACAAGTGTGACATAGGCCAGACCTCCTCTCACCCCTGCGTTCCCATAGACCTCCATCAATGGTGAGGGCGATGAGGGAATCGAGGTCCACTGGTAACTCCCGAGCAGTTAGCTCATCTATTCTTACCTCTGATAATCCGTGAAGGAAGGTCTCGAATAGGGACTCAGGATTCCAGGCCCTCTCGGTGGCCAACGTGCAAAAGTCTACAGCGTAGTCTGCCACACTACGGGAGTCTTGACTTAATTCAAGTAGTTTTCGGTCCAACTCTCTTCCGGATACAGGAGAATCGAAAACCTTCCTCACCTCTGCCGTGAAGTTCCCCAGATCACGACAAATAGCGGATTGTTGCTCCCAAACTACCGTAGCCCTGAAGAGTGCCCTTCCATACCTTAAGGGAACATTTTGACATTTCGTGTCATATACGCAATCTTTGACTGATCCGAAGAGAACGAAGATGGCTGCAGCTCAAAAATGAGGGAACACTGAGAGAGAAAACCCTGGAAGATTCCAGGATCCCCAGAATATTGCTCCATGGGTGGTATGCAGGGTTCTCGGGGAGACGGGGTAGGCTGTAAAAACCTTCACTAATAGTAAAAAGGTTACTGGTGATTGGGGTGTCTCAGAGGTGGCGGGCTGCCTATAAGCTATCTTCCTGATTTGCTCCATAATAGCCTTGAAACCTTGGTCGTGACGTTTCGTCAGGCAATGAAGCCCTTCCAAAAGGTCCAGCATTAGCTCCTCATGACTCCCAATGGTGGCTCCCTGCGGGGAGGCAGGCAAGGGTCAAAACCGGGAGGACTAGCAAGAGAGAGATAAGTACAAGCAGGAGCACGGAAAAACACACTGGTTGACAAGACAAGACAAACTGGCAACAGACAAACAGGGAAAACCGGAATAAATACCCAGGGACTAACGGGTGACACCTGGAGGTGGGTGGAGACAATCACGGTGAAACAGATCGGGGAGCTTTTCCTGTCTACTAGATATAAATATATCAAGACGTATTTCCTCTTTCTGCCTACCAAATTTAAATATATCAAGACATATTTTTTCTTTCCCTGTCTACCAAATTTAAATATATCAAGACATATTTCGTCTTTCCCTGCCTGTGGAGATGGAGCAGGGGACCATTGGGTGAGCCTCCTGTTTAGTTTTTTTGGGTTCTTTTATTTGATAATTTTCATTATGGCATCAATTACTTTTGTTAGTTTAAATGTAAGGGGGTTGAGGCACAGTGTTAAAAGATGTGCAGTTTTTGGTTATTTAAAGAGTGTGCTTGATTTGATTTTTTTACAGGAGGTTCACCATTGGGATGGTGGTGATGTGATTTTAAGAGGGATTGGGACAAGGGGGAGTCAGTTTGGGGTATAGGGGGGTTCATTCATCGAGGGTAGGGATTTTGTTTGGGAACAGGGAGGTGAAGGTTGAAGGCAGTGTTGTTGTTATGCAGGGGGGGTTTTAGGGATTGTCGGTATAGGTTAGTTGGAGTGCACAGGCCAGCGTTGGCGGCTGACAGGAAGGAGATGGTGGACTTGACGTGGTCTGGTTTATGGCAGCCTGCACACTACTCCGACAATGGCTGGTCCCACTTGACGCAACTCCCGGGGGGTTGCGCGGAGGCTGGACAATATTTTTCTATCCAGGTTCTTGGGTCAGTTGTCTGGGCATCTGTTGCCTTTTGTCTTTTCAGATCACGGCGGGGTGCTCCTGCAGGTGAGTTCACCAGTCTGCCTCTTCTGCCTCTTTGTACTGGATGAGCAAGCTTTCGTTAATGCCTTTTTTGTTTTCTTTCAGGGGCTTGAAGGCCACCGGTCCATGTGCGAGGGAGTGTTAGAGTGGTGGGAATTAGTAAAGGATTAGGGTCTTTATTATAGGATATTGTAAGAGGAGAAAAAGGGAGGAAAGGAGGGAGGTGGATCGTATCCAAAGGTTGCTCGAACTCGAGAACGAGGCAGGCGACCTCGGCGGGTCGGTTGACTGCACTGCCCTGAAGGTGCAACTCAGGGAGCTGCATGAGCAGAAGGCTCTTCCTGGAGCGTGCGCATAGCTGTTTCTCAGAACACAACGAGACTTGTTCCGCCGTGTTCTTTAAATCGGTTAGGAGCAGACAGAGTAGGAAGGTAATGTACGGGGTTAGGGAAGAAAAAGGGAGAGTAGTTAGAGAGACGGAGGAATTGGTCAGGGTGACCACTGACCATTTCCGAGGTTTCTTTCAGGAAAGGAATGTAGAGCATGCAAATGTGTTTTTAGAACACCTGTCCCAGCAATTGTCGTAGGACATTAGAGAAATGATGGAGGCTCAGAGCTCCCTTGAAGAGGTTGAGAGCGCCCTCAGGAAGATGGGAAAAGGGAAGGTGCCCGGGATGGATGGACTGCCGGCCGAGTTTTACCTCAAGTTTTGAGGAATACTTGGACCGGTAGTCCTCAAAGTCTTGAAGGCCATCCTCAAGACGAGGGTCCCGGGGGGTCGATGGCTGTAGGTCCTATCACTTCTCTGCAAGAAGGAGGATGCCACAGACTCGTTGCTGTGCCTAGACTACAAGCTGCTTATGAAGGTCCTAGCAGACCGGTTGACCGTGCCATGCGTAGACTACAAGCTGCTTATGAAGGTCCTAGCAGACCGGTTGACCGTGCCGTGTGTAGACTACAAGCTGCTTACAAAGGTCCTAGCAGACCGGTTGACCGTGCCGTGCGTAGACTACAAGCTGCATACGAAGGCCCTAGCAGATCGGTTGACCGTGCCGTGTGTAGACTACAAGCTGCTTACAAAGGTCCTAGCAGACCGGTTGACCATGCCATGCGTAGACTACAAGCTGCTTACGAAGGTCCTAGCAGACCGGTTGCGCACAGCCCTTGCCTACGTCGTCCATGAGGATCAGACGTGCGGGGTAGAGGGTTGCTCTATTAGGTGAAACCTACAGTTGATTAGGGACTCCATCGCTTGGGTAGAAGATAGAGGGCTGCCTTTAATGGTAGCAGCACTTGATCAGGCGAAAGCCTTTGATCGCGTGAATAGATATTTTCTTTTCTGGGTTTTAGGTTATGATTTGGGGAGAAGTTTATAGGGTGGATCCGTACTTTATATGTCGGAGCGGGGTGCCGGGTTAGCGTAAACCGTCACATGGGTGACGTTTTTAACCTCTCGTCTGGGGTCAGGCAGGGGTGCCTGCTCTCAGCTCTTTGTTCTGTACAAGGAGTCTCTGGGGGCTGCCATTAGGGTGGACACATGGTTGGAGGGCTTGTTGATCCCTGGAAGTGGCGGGCTGCACGTCAAGTTGACGCAGTATGCTGACGACACTTCCTTGCTACTTTGCAAGGACCCTTACATATATTAATGTGTTATATAACCATGTATTAATCCCTCCCATATATTAATGTGTTATATTACCATGTATTAATCCCTCCCATATATTAATGTGTTATATTACCATGTATTAATCCCTCCCATATATTCATGTGTTATATTACCATGTATTAATCACTCCCATATATTAATGTTGTATATTACCATGTATTAATCCCTCCCATATACTAATGTGTTATATTACCATGTATTAATCCCTCCCATATATTAATGTGTTATATTACCATGTATTAATCACTCCCATATATTAATGTTGTATATTACCATGTATTAATCCCTCCCATATATTAATGTTGTATATTACCATGTATTAATCCCTCCCATATATTAATGTGTTATATTACCATGTATTAATCCCTCCCATATATTAATGTTGTATATTACCATGTATTAATCCCTCCCATATATTAATGTTGTATATTACCATGTATTAATCCCTCCCATATATTAATGTGTTATATTACCATGTATTAATCCCTCCCATATATCAATGTTGTACATTACCATGTATTTCTGTGTATGGATTAGTCACATCATTCTGATGGTTTATGCTTGTGGGTCTATAGCACAGTCTTCCTGCACCAGAAGACCCCCTCTCTCTTTCCCAGTGTGATTAGATCTGTTTCTGTAGTTAAACAGACGAAAATGGTCTAAATCACAGAGGCTGTGTCCCAAATGGCGACCCTATTCCCAATATACCCTTATGGGCCCTTGTCAAAAGTGTACTGCATCGGTAAAAAGGGTACCATATGGGATACAACCAATGCCTACCCCACCTCTCTGACAGGTAATTGGAATGCTCTATCAGATGCAGGTTAATCCGCAGCGTGTTTCCCAGTGGTTCTGCCTCATCACCCTCGTCATGGTCTATTGTGGTGGAGGCAGGCCGGGACTGGCCCGATTGTGAGCGGGAGCAGCTGGGCTGACTCTGAGCCAGCTGGCTCGTTTCTCCGTGCCCCATCCCCTGATGAATGACTGAGGAGAGGAGATAACGCCCACCTAACACACAGGTGCTGCCGGGATTTTTATTACAGACAATTATCAGTGTCGCAGGTCTAGCACAGAGACAGGCAGGGCTAGCACAGAGACAGGCAGGTCTAGCATAGAGTACAGGCAGGGCTAGCACAGAGAGAGTACAGGCAGGGCTAGGATAGAGAGAGTCCAGACAGGGCTAGCATAGAGAGAGTACAGGCAGGGCTGTCATAGAGTACAGGCAGGGCTAGCACAGAGACAGGCAGGTCTAGCATAGAGTACAGGCAGGGCTAGCACAGAGAGATTACAGGCAGGGCTAGGATAGAGAGAGTCCAGACAGGGCTAGCATAGAGAGAGTACAGGCAGGGCTAGCAAAGAGAGAGTACAGGCAGGGCTAGCACAGAGAGAGTACAGGCAGGGCTAGCACAGAGAGAGGCAGGGCTAGCACAGATACCATACAGACAGGGCTAGCACAGAGACAGGCAGGGCTAGCACAGAGAGAGTACAGGCAGGGCTAGCACAGAGACAGGCAGGGCTAGCACAGAGAGAGTACAGGCAGGGCTAGCACAGATACCATACAGACAGGGCTAGCACAGAGAGAGTACAGGCAGGGCTAGCACAGAGACAGGCAGGGCTAGCACAGACACCATACAGACAGGGCTAGCACAGAGAGAGAACAGGCAGGGCTAGCACAGAGAGTGTACAGGCAGGGCTAGCACAGAGAGAGTACAGGCAGGGCTAGCATCGAGAGTACAGGCAGGGCTAGCATAGAGAGAGTACAGGCAGGGCTAGCATAGAATGAGTACAGGCAGGGCTAGCATAGAGAGAGTACAGGTAGGGCTAGCACAGAGAGATTACAGGCAGGGCTAGCACAGAGACAGGCAGGGCTAGCACAGACACCATACAGACAGGGCTAGCACATAGACACGCAGGGCTAGCACAGATACCATACAGACAGGGCTAGCACAGAGAGAGAACAGGCAGGGCTAGCACAGAGAGAGTACAGGCAGGGCTAGCACAGAGAGAGTACAGGCAGGGCTAGCACAGAGAGAGTACAGGCAGGGCTAGCAAGGAGAGAGTACAGGCAGGGCTAGCATCGAGAGAGTACAGGCAGGGCTAGCATAGAGAGAGTACAGGCAGGGCTAGCATAGAATGAGTACAGGCAGGGCTAGCATAGAGAGAGTACAGGTAGGGCTAGCACAGAGAGATTACAGGCAGGGATGGCACAGAGACAGGCAGGGCTAGCACAGACACCATACAGACAGGGCTAGCACAGAGAGAGAACAGGCAGGGCTAGCACAGAGAGAGTACAGGCAGGGCTAGCACAGAGAGAGTACAGGCAGGGCTAGAATAGAGAGAGTACAGGCAGGGCTAGCATAGAGAGAGTACAGGCAGGGCTAGCACAGAGACAGGCAGGGCTAGCACAGAGAGAGTACAGGCAGGGCTAGCATAGTGACAGTACAGACAGGGTTAACATAGAGAGAGTACAGGCAGGGCTAGAATAGAGAGAGTACAGGCAGGGCTAGCATAGAGAGAGTCCAGGCAGGTCTAGAATAGAGAGAGTACAGGCAGGGCTAGCATAGAGAGAGTAAAGGCAGGGCTAACATAGAGAGAGTACAGGCAGGGCTAGCACAGAGACAGGCAGGGCCAGCACACGTACCGTACAGACAGGGCTAGCACAGAGACAGGCATGGCTAGCACAGAGAGAGTACAGGCAGGGCTAGCATAGTGACAGTACAGACACGGTTACCATAGAGACAGTACAGACAGGGCTAACATAGAGAGAGTACAGACAGGGCTAACATAGAGACAGTACAGACAGGGCTAACATAGAGACAGTACAGACAGGGCAAGCATAGAGACAGTACAGACAGGGCTAACATAGAGACAGACAGGGCTAACATAGAGACAGTGCAGACAGGGTTAGCATAGAGACAGTACAGACAGAGCTAACATAGAGAGAGTACAGGCAGGGCTAACACAGAGACAGTACAGACAGGGCGAGCATAGAGACAGACAGGGCTAACATAGAGAAATTACAGACAGGGCTAACATAGAGACAGTATAGACAGGGCTAACATAGAGACAGTACAAACAGGGTTAGCACAGAGAGAGGCAGGGCTAACATAGAGAGAGAACAGGCATGGCTAACAAAGAGAAAGTGCAGACAGGGCTAACATAGAGACAGTACAGACAGTGCTAACATAGTGTCAGTACAGACAGGGCTAACATAGAGACAGTACAGGCAGGGCTAACATAGAGAGAGTACAGACAGGGCTAACATAGAGACAGTACAGACAGGGCTAACATAGAGACTGTACAGACAGGGCAAGCATAGAGACAGTACAGACAGGGCTAACATAGAGACAGTGCAGAGAAGGTTAGCATAGAGACAGTACAGACAGAGCTAACATAGAGAGAGTACAGGCAGGGCTAACATAGAGACAGTACAGACAGGGCGAGCATAGAGACAGTACAGACAGGGCTAACATAGAGACATTACAGACAAGGATAATATAGAGACAGTACAGACAGGGCTAACATAGAGACAGTACAGACACGGCTAACATAGAGACAGTACAGACAGGGCTAACATAGAGAAAGTACAGACAGGGCTAACATAGAGACAGTATAGACAGGGCAAACATAGAGACAGTACAGACAGGGTAACATAGAGAAAGTACAGACAGGGCTAACATAGAGACAGTATAGACAGGGCTAACATAGAGACAGTACAAATAGGGTTAGCACAGAGAGAGGCATGGCTAACATAGAGAGAGAACAGGCATGGCTAACATAGAAAAAGTGAAGGCAGGGCTAACATAGAGACAATACAGACAGGGCTAACATAGAGACAGAAAGGGCTAGCAAAGAGACAGTACAGACAGGGCTAACATAGAGACAGTACAGACAGGGCTAGCATAGAGACAGTACAGACAGGGCTAACATAGAGACAGCACAGACAGGGCTAACATAGAGACAGACAGGGCTAGCATAGAGACAGTACAGACAGGGCTAACATAGAGACAGTACAGACAGGGCTAACATAGAGACAGTATAGACAGGGCTAACATAGAGACAGTACAAACAGGGTTAGCACAGAGAGAGACAGGGCTAACATAGAGAGAGAACAGGCATGGCTAACATAGAGAAAGTGAAGACAGGGCTAACATAGAGACAGACAGGGCTAGCAAAGAGACAGTACAGACAGGGCTAACATAGAGACAGTACAGACAGGGCTAGCATAGATACAATACAGACAGGGCCAACATAGAGACAGTACAGACAGGGCAAACATAGAGAAAGTACAGACAGGGCTAACATAGATACAGTATAGACAGGGCTAACATAGAGACAGTACAAACAGGGTTAGAACAGAGAGAGGCATGGCTAACAAAGAGAGAGAACAGGCATCGCTAACATAGAGAAAGTGAAGACAGGGCTAACATAGAGACAATACAGACAGGGCTAACATAGAGACAGACAGGGCTAGCAAAAAGACAGTACAGACAGGGCTAACATAGAGACAGTACAGACAGGGCTAGCATAGAGACAGTACAGACAGGGCTAACATAGAGACAGACAGGGCTAGCATAGAGACAGTACAGACAGGGCTAACATAGAGACAGTATAGACAGGGCTAACATAGAGACAGTACAAACAGGGTTAGCACAGAGAGAGGCAGGGCTAACATATATAGAGAACAGGCATGGCTAACATAGAGACAGTACAGACAGGGCTAACATAGAGACAATATAGACATGGCTAACATAGAGACAGTACAGACAGGGCTAACATAGAGACAGTACAGATAGGGCTAACATAGAGACAGTACAGACAGGGCCAACATAGAGACAGTACAGACAGGGCTAACATAGAGACAGTACAGACAGGGCCAACATAGAGACAGTACAGACATGGCTAACATAGAGACAGTACAGAAAGGGCTAACATAGAGACAGTACAGCAGGGCTAACATAGAGACAGTACAGACAGGGCTAGCATAGAGACAGACAGGTCTAACATAGAGACAGTACAGACAGGTCTAGCATAGAGACAGTACAGGCAGGGCGAGCATATAGACAGACAGGGCTAAAGTAGAGACCGTACAGACAGGGCTAGCATAGAGACAGTACAGACAGGGCTAACATAGAGACAGTACAGCAGGGCTAACATAGAGACAGTACAGACAGGGCTAGCATAGAGACAGACAGGTCTAACATAGAGACAGTACAGCAGGGCTAACATAGAAACAGTACAGACAGGACTAACATAGAGACAGACAGTGCTAACATAGAGACAGTACAGACAGGGCTAACATAGAGACAGTACAGCAGGGCTAGCATAGAGACAGTATAGACAGCGCTAACATAGAGACAGTACAGACAGGGCTAGCATAGAGACTGTACAGACAGGGCTAACATAGAGACAGTATAGACAGGGCTAAAATAGAGACAGACAGGGCTAACATAGAGACAGTACAGACAGGGCTAACATAGAGACAGTACAGACAGGGCTAACATAGAGACAGACAGGTCTAACATAGAGACAGTACAGCAGGGCTAACATAGAGACAGTACGGACAGGGCTAACATAGAGACAGTACAGACAGGGATAACATAGAGACAGTACAGCAGAGCTAACATAGAGACAGTACAGCAGGGCTAACATAGAGACAGTGCAGCAGGGCTAACATAGAGACAGTACAGACAGGGCTAACATAGAGACAGTACAGACAGGGCTAACATAGAGAGAGTACAGCAGGGCTAACATAGAGACAGTACAGCAGGGCTAACATAGAGACAGTACAGCAGGGCTAACATAGAGACAGTGCAGACAGGGCTAACATAGAGACAGTACAGACAGGGCTAGCATAGAGACAGTACAGACAGGGCTAACATAGAGACAGTACAGACAGGGCTAACATAGAGACAGTACAGACAGGGCTAACATAGAGACAGTACAGCAGGGCTGGTTGTAGCTGTGGTCTAGCATCGTAGCGTGGCTTTCGGAGTGCAACCAAGTGAGACCAAACATGCGATATAAGAAAGGGGGAAGTTGGGACTGTAAATCACTGACTGTGACTTACACACAGTGTGTGTGTGTGTGTATTTATGTGTGTGTGTATTTGTGTGTGTGTGTGTGTGTGTGTGTGTGTGTGTGTGTGTGTGTGTGTGTGTGTGTGTGTGTGTGTGTGTGTGTGTGTGTGTGCTCTGAGGCAGGGTGGAAGTCGCACACAGCAAGTTTGAATAGGGTTTAAGGTTGTTGTATTGACAGGGTACTGAGGGATGAGATGGTTGTATTGACAGGATACTGAGGGATGAGGTGGTTGTATTGACAAGGTACTGAGGGATGAAATGGTTGTATTGACAAGGTACTGAGGGAGAAGGTGGTTGTATTGACAGGGTACTGAGGGAGGAGGTGGTTGTATTGACAAGGTACTGAGGGAGGAGATGGTTGTATTGACAGGGTACTGAGGGAGGAGGTGGTTGTATTGACAAGGTACTGAGGGAGGAGATGGTTGTATTGACAAGGTACTGAGGGAGGAGGTGGTTGTATTGACAGTGATGAGGGATGAGCTGGTTGTATTTACAAGGTACTGAGGGATGAGATGGTTGTATTGACATGGTACTGAGGGAGGAGATGGTTGTATTGACAGGGTACTGAGGGAGGAGATGGTTGTATTGACAGGGTTCTGAGGGAGAAGGTGGTTGTATTGACAGGGTACTGATGGAGGAAATGGTTGTATTGACAGGGTACTGAGGGAGGAGATGGTTGTATTGACAGGATCCTGGGGGAGGAGATGGTTGTATTGACAGGGTACTGAGGGAGGAGATGGTTGTATTGACAGGGTACTGAGGGAGGAGGTGGTTGTATTGACAGGGTACTGAGGGAGCAGGTGGTCGTATTGACAGGGTAATGAGGGAGGAGAAGGTTGTATTGACAGGATACTGGGGGAGGAGATGGTTGTATTGACAGGGTACTGAGGGAGGAGGTGGTTGTATTGACAGTGATGAAGTAGTTGTATTGACAGTGATGAGGTAGTTGTATTGACATATTTATAAATGACTCTGTATTTGACGTTTTCCCACATTATTAGCCTGAACCAGAACCTCTACTTCCAGGTTACTCACACCTGCCTCAAGCAGGCACCTGGACGTCAGGGCTTTATCTGTAATGACTATTCTGTTTTCTACTGGATTGTATCAACAGGATGTCAACAGGATATCAAATAGGACATGACCTCGTTCTGATAGATTATGAAAGATTGGAAGAAGATTTGTTTTTGAATGATAATGTGTTTTCATATAAATTACTTCTGAGATGAGAGAGAGTATTGGTACCTGGATATGAATACTCACCAGTGAGAGGAGACTTCTCCCATATTTCAATTTGAATCAAGAGAAGACAATGAATGTTAGACTGAATTGAGATCTAACTGGGGGAAATCTGCAGGGGCTATAGAGTTTTCAGCTATACTTTTCGTGGCTGTTTATTTACCACCACAGACAGATGCTGGCACTAAGACCGCACTCAGTCAGCTGTAAGGAAATAAGCAAACAGGAAACCACTCACCCAGAGGCGGCGCTCCTAGTGGCCGGAGACTTTAATGCAGGGAAACTTAAATCAGTTCTACCTAATTTCTATCAACATGTTAACGGATTACCAGGACGTGTGCTTCGGGCATGTGCTGTCCAACTAGCAGGTGTCTTAACTGACATTTTCAACATGTCCCTGATTGAGTCTGTAATACAAACATTTTTCAGGCAGACCACCATAGTCCCTGTGCCCAAGAACACAAAGGCAACCTGCCTAAATGACTACAGACCCGTAGCACTCACGTCCGTAGCCATGAAGTGCTTTGAAAGGCTGGTAATGGCTCACATCAACACCATTATCCCAGAAACACTAGACACACTCCAATTTGCATAACGCCCAAACAGATCCACAGATGATGCAATCTCTATTGCACTCCACACGGCCCTTTCCCACCTGGACAAAAGGAACACCTATGTGAGAATGCTATTCATTGACTACAGCTCAGTGTTCAACGCTAAGGATCCTGGGACTAAACACATCCCTCTGCAACTGGATCCTGGACCTCCTGACGGGCCGCCCCCAGGTGGTGAAGGTAAGTAGCAACACATCTGCCGTGCTGATCCTCAACACTGGAGCCCCCCAGGGGTGCGTGCTCAGTCCCCTCCTGTACTCCCTGTTCACCCACGACTGCATAGCAAGACACGACTCCAACACCATCAGAAAGTTGCAGAAGACACAACAGTGGTAGCCCTGATCACCGACAATGACGAGACAGCCTACAGGGATGAGGTCAGAGACCTGGCCCGGTGGTGCCAGAATAACAACCTATCCCTCAACGTGACCAAGACTAAGGAGATGATTGTGGACTACAGGAAAATAGAGGACCGAGCACGCCCCCATTCTCATCGATGGGGCCGTAGTGGAGCAGGTTAAGAGCGGTGTCAGAGGAAAGTCATAAAAATGGTCAACGACCCCAGCCACCCCAGTTATAGACTGTTCTCTCTACTACCGCATGGCCAGCAGTATCGGAGTGCCAAGTCTAGGACCAAAAGGCTTCTCAACAGTTTTTACCCCCAAGCCAAAGATTCCTGAACAGGTAATCAAATGGCTACCAGGACTATTTGCATTGTGTCCCCCCCAACCCTTCTTTTACGCAGCTGCTACTCTCTGTTTATCATATATACATAGTCACTTTAACCATATCTACATGTACATACTACCTCAGTCAGCCTGACTAACCGGTGTCTGTATATAGCCTCACTGCAGTTATTTTTCACTGTCTTTTAACTGTTGTTTATATTTCTTTACTTACCTATTGTTCACCTAATACCTGTTTTGCACTATTGGTTAGAGCCTGTAAGTAAGCATTTCACTGTAAGGTTGTATATGGGGTAAATCTGCAGGGCTGAAGGGAGATTTAGCTGGGGTAAATCTGCAGGGCTGAAGGGAGATTTAGCTGGGGTAAATCTGCAGGGCTGAAGGGAGATTTAGCTGGGGTAAATCTGCAGGGCTGAAGGGAGATTTAGCTGGGGTAAATCTGCAGGGCTGAAGGGAGTTTTAGCTGGGGGAAATCTGCAGGGCTGAAGGGAGATTTAGCTGGGGGGAAATCTGCAGGGCTGAAGGGAGAATTAGCTGTGGGAAATCTGCTGGGCTGAAGTGAGATTTAGCTGTGGGAAATCTGCAGGTCTGAAGGGAGATTTAGCTGTGGGAAATCTGCAGGGCTGAAGGGAGATTTAACTGTGAGAAATCTGCAGGGCTGAAGGGAGATTTAGCTGTGGGAAATCTGCCCTTTCACCCTTCTTATAGAAAGTGCCCTCGCAGCCCATGGATTAATTACATTAATTACATTTTTATGGTTTATTTAATTTATTTATAGTCTCTGAAAAATGTTTTTTAAATGTAACAAGCTGTCCATCAAACTATCTAATTTAATTCCTCTTGAATCTTGAAAAGCATCCCCTCCTTACTGCTGACCCACTCCCCTCTCATTACGCGCACCTGGTTCCCATTCCTCCTGATTAGTATGTTATATATGTGCCCTCTGTTCCCCATTGTCCTTGTCGGTTATCGTTCCCATGTCCGTTAGTGGTGTGAGTACCTATGCGTTGTCTCAGCCAGCAGGGTTTTGTGCATTGTGTATTACGGGTTTCGTTCCGTGTCGTTCTAGAGTTTTACCCTCGTTCTAGAGTTTTACCCTCGTTCTAGAGGTTTACCCTCGTTCTAGAGTTTTACCCTCGTTCTAGAGTTTTACCCTCGTTCTAGAGTTTTACCCTCACTCTTTTGTTTGGGTGCATCATAATGTTTTTGTATACGTGTTTGTTTTGGGTGTATTAAAACCCCCCGATTATGTATTCCTACGCCTGTCTCCAAATCCTTTATACCGGCGTGACAGAAGCGTGACAGATTGTGTGATGGAGCTGACGTATGCAGCGTTTACCGTGAATGCTGCCTCCGCTAACGTGGGAACATTGCCTTTGAATTTCAATCACGCTGTAATGCTGAACTTACACGATACGGATTGAATAGACCCTTAGATTGGTTCAATATCTTTTGTTAATAGCTCCACATTCTTTCCACTGCTGTGCCTCTGTGTAGGCACCTGCCTTGGTGAGGTGGGGAACACTGCTGTGCCTCTGTGTAGGCATCTGCCCTGGTGAGGTGTGGAACACTGCTGTGCCTCTGTGTAGGCATCTGCCTTGGTGAGGTGGGGAACACTGCTGTGCCTCTGTGTAGGCATCTGCCTTGGTGAGGTGGGGAACACTGCTGTGCCTCTGTGTAGGCATCTGCCCTGGTGAGGTGGGGAACACTGCTGTGCCTCTGTGTAGGCATCTGCCCTGGTGAGGTGTGGAACACTGCTGTGCCTCTGTGTAGGCATCTGCCTTGGTGAGGTGGGGAACACTGCTGTGCCTCTGTGTAGGCATCTGCCCTGGTGAGGTGGGGAACACTGCTGTGCCTCTGTGTAGGCATCTGCCTTGGTGAGGTGTGGAACACTGCTGTGCCTCTGTGTAGGCATCTGCCTTGGTGAGGTGTGGAACACTGCTGTGCCTCTGTGTAGGCATCTGCCCTGGTGAGGTGTGGAACCGCTACTTGAAAAGGAAGGTGACCTTTCTGAGAATCATTCCAACCTTTCAAAACCTGATTCTTTGCAGAGAAAGTTAAGGAGAAAGTTAAGAGAGCCAACAAATTCCAGCTTCAAAGCAGCGAGCAACATTTACTTGAATTAGATTTTGAATCGATCCTACCTCGCTAAACAAAGTCATACTACGGAGATATTGTCATGTTGCAAATTTAAAGACTCATCAGACAACTGAGACCGCGCGCGCGCGCGGGGGGGGGGGGGGGGGGTTCTAAGACCAAGGAGTGGGACAGGACAAGGATCAATAGAAAGAGAGAAACTGATCAGCTCAGATGAGGAAAACTATTTAATTTGTGGAAAAGAAGCTAGGAATCATGTTTATCTACCCCTGTTATTTCAATTGTATTCCCTCAAAAGGCTCAGCAGCCGTCACGTCCTTATTTCAACGTTGTCTCTTCCAACTTCCATTTCTGTCAGCGTCACGGATCACTGCGGAACTTTCATTATGCACACCTGTGCCCTATTCTCACTGATTAGTACATGTATAAGTGTGCCCTTTGGTTTCCATTGGCCTGTCCATTATTGTTACTATGTCCGTTGGTACCTGTGAGTACCTGTTATGTGTGTTTTGGCCCTTTGAATTGCCCAGATGATTACGGGTCTCGTCCCGTGTGTGTTATTTATTCGAGGTAGTCCTCGCTCTTTTGTTTTGGATTTCTACCCTGTGTTTTGTCACGTGTTTGTTTGGTCTTCGTCCCCGTGCATTTACATGGCACGCCGTTATTTGGGCTTAATTTTTTAAAACGATTACGCATTCCTGCGCCTGTCTCCCGAATCATTTATGCCAACGTGACCATCAGTAAACTGTACAATTACGATAGTAACATATCAATATATAATATAAATATATCAACATATATTGAAATAAATACAATAATAAACTGATATACAGTATTTACAGTAGCAGCATCTGTCTCATATACAGTATTTACAGTAGCAGCATCTCTCATATACAGTATTTACAGTAGCAGCATCTGTCTCATATACAGTATTTACAGTAGCAGCATCTGTCTCATATACAGTATTTGCAGTAGCAGCATCTGTCTCATATACAGTATTTACAGTAGCAGCATCTGTCTCATATACAGTATTTACAGTAGCAGCATCTGTCTCATATACAGTATTTACAGTAGCAGCATCTGTCTCATATTCAGTATTTACAGTAGCAGCATCTCAGCATTTCTCCCCATCAAGCTGTTGACCATTTCTCCCCATCAAGCTGTTGACCATTTCTCCCCATTAAGCCATTGACCATTTCTCCCCATCAAGCCGTTGACCATTTCTCCTCATCAAACCGTTGACCATTTCTCCCCATCAAGCCGTTGACCATTTCTCCTCATCAAGCCGTTGACCATTTCTCCTCATCAAGCCGTTGACCATTTCTCCTCATCAAGCCGTTGACCATTTCTCCCCATCAAGCCGTTGACCATTTCTCCCCATCAAGCCGTTGACCATTTCTCCTCATCAAGCCGTTGACCATTTCTCCTCATCAAGCCATTGACCATTTCTCCTCATCAAGCCATTGACCATTTCTCCCCATCAAGCCGTTGACCATTTCTCCTCATCAAGCCGTTGACCATTTCTCCTCATCAAGCCGTTGACCATTTCTCCTCATCAAGCCGTTGACCATTTCTCCTCATCAAGCCGTTGACCATTTCTCCCCATCAAGCCGTTGACCATTTCTCCCCATCAAGCCGTTGACCATTTCTCCTCATCAAGCCGTTGACCATTTCTCCTCATATAGCCGTTGACCATTTCTCCCCATCAAGCCGTTGACCATTTCTCCTCATCAAGCTGTTGACCATTTCTCCTCATCAAGCCGTTGTCCATTTCTCCCCATCAAGCCGTTGACCATTTCTCCCCATCAAGCCGTTGACCATTTCTCCTCATCAAGCCATTGACCATTTCTCCCCATCAAGCCGTTGACCATTTCTCCTCATCAAGCCATTGACCATTTCTCCCCATCAAGCCGTTGACCATTTCTGCCCATCAAGCCGTTGACCATTTCTCCTCATCAAGCCGTTGACCATTTCTCCTCATCAAGCCGTTGACCATTTTCCTCATCAAGCCGTTGACCATTTCTCCTCATCAAGCCGTTGACCATTTCTCCTCATCAAGCCATTGACCATTTCTCCTCATCAAGCCGTTGACCATTTCTCCTCATCAAGCCGTTGACCATTTCTCCTCATCAAGCCGTTGACCATTTCTCCTCATCAAGCCGTTGGCCATACAGTAAATATCTGGAACAACCACTCCTGTCTGCTGAGTGCTCTTTATCTACCATCAGTAGAGAGCATGATGGATCACCAAGGAGCATGTTGTGTTTATTATATCTAAGGTCTCCTCGGAACAATGCCTTCAGAGATGGCGAAGATGCCGTTGTTATTCACTGTGTATTTATTCCTCAAGTCACTATTTCTATCATATCTCTTATCTATATCTTTAACTCTGTATTGTTGGAAAAGGACCCGTCAATAAGTATTTTCACTGTTAGTCTGCACCTGTTGTTTACCAAGCATGTGACAAATACAGTTTGATTTGATTTTCAGTCGCCTTGAAATATAAAGTACTCAGAGAAGTCGACTGCATGAAAGAAAGACATTATGTGCTGGAATTGTATTAACTTTCTTCTCTCGAGTGTCTGTATGTGTCTCTTTGAAGCTGTAAAATTGAGATATTGAAGGACACCACATTCTGCCGTGCAGAAAGCACGGAGACATTTAGACAAACTGGTGGAACCTGCACAATATGAAGAGACTTTGTATATCTTCACAGTCCCAAAGTAAGTCTGATTCTGAGAAGTTATTTTAAAGATAAAAGTGTCATCCTGGGTTCAGATTAACTTAGTTTCTGCAGCTAAGACTCAGCATTATTATTATTAGAAAAATGAAGGTTTCTACTGAGGCTGTTACTGGTGACCCATGGAGTTAAAGACATAATTGCTTTATCCATTTGAACATGTTTTCTTATTATTGAAATGGGTCTCAATTATTATTTTCTATTCAGAAAGGTTTACTTTGGCAAAATGGAAATAGCAACCCAGAAATAGACAGCTAGTCTAGCTGAATACTGCTGAATAACTCCCTGTTATTAAGGACAGACGATGGAGACGAGAAGCAAGTACAGTGAGTGAACATTTAATGAAACAATGGACACATAACTAACTGGACAGGGGGAACAAAACAACATTATGACAATAATGCTGACACGGGGAACCAAATGAGGAACAGACAGATATAGAAGGACACGAGACCCTTCCTTGGCGGGAGTCGCCAAGGAACATGGAAGGACAGCTACGACACCGGGGACCACGGCCACAGAAACCTCAAGATTTTTGGGGGGTGGCACATGGAGCTGGCAGATGAGCAGAGGAGAGTGCCAGAGCCGGTTTGGGAGTCGGAGGAGGAATTTGATGAAAGATTCCGGAGAGAGGTGGTAGCGATGAGAATGCTGCGGTTACAGACATGCTGAAGAGCGTGACACCAGTCCGGTGCCATCTGCACCGGTTTCATGCAACAGGCCTCCAGTGCGCCTTCCCAGTCCGGTAGGTCCTCTGTCAGCTTCCCGCACACGCCCTGAAGTGCGTGTCACCAGTCCGGTGCCACCTGTGCCGGATCCATGCATCAGGCCTCCCGCACGTCTCCCCAGTCCGGTACGTGCTGTGCCTGCTCCTCGCACTTGTCAGCTCCCAGATTGCAATTCCTATGGCTTCCACTAGATGTCAACAGTCTTCATTCAAGGTTTTATGCTTGTTTCTTCCAGAACAAGGAACAATTTAGAGTTTTGGTACAGGGAGTCTGAGTTGGAAGTCAGTCTGTGGGCACGACGAAGAGGACGCTCATTTTACTTTTCTATTGAACATACTTCTTTCCGTATGAAAAATTATAGTTTAATTACATTTTAGAGTACCTAAGGATTAAATAGAAATGTAGTTTGACTTGTTATAACAAAGTTTAGCTGTAGCTTGTTGGATTTCTTTGTCTACATGTTGAACTCAAATCGATTGCGCCAACTAAATAGACTTTTTGGGATATAAAGAAGGAACAAAACGACCATGCATGTTGTAGCTGGGACCCATTGGATTGCAAATAAGAGGAAGATTTTCAAAAAGTAAGTGATTATTTTATCGCTATTTGTGATTTTATGAAGCCTGTGCTGGTTGAAAAATATGTTGATGTGGGGCGCCAACATCAAACAATCACATGGCATACTTTCACTGTAAAGCCTATTGTAAATCGGACAATGCAGTTAGATTAACAAGACTTTAGGCTTTTAACCGATATAAGAGACATAACTTTTACGATTATTTATTTGAATTACGCGCCCTCCAATTTCACCGGAATTTCAAAGATTTTAGAAAGGCAGGGCGGGATGGATATAGGTCTATAACAGTTTGGGTCTAGAGTGTCTCCCCCTTTGAAGAGATGGATGATCGCAGCAGCGTTCCAATCTTTGGGGATCTCAGACGATAGGAAAGAGAGGTTTAACAGACTGGTAATAAGGGTTGCAACATTTTCGGCAGATAATTTTAGAAAGCGAGAGTCCAGATTGCCTAGCCCAGCTGATTTGTAGGGATCCAGATTTTGCAGCTCTTTCAGAACATCAGCTATCTAGATTTGGGTGAAGGAGAAGTGGGGGGAGGGGGCTTGGGGAAGTTGCTGTGGGGGGTGCAGAGCTGTTGGCCGGGGTAGGGGTAGGGGTAGCCAGGTGGAAAGCTTGGCCAGCTGTAGAAAAATGCTTATTGAAATCATCCATATCGTAGATTAAACTTGGAAAGTTTTCACCCCCGCTTGACATTTTTCCTGTTTTGTTGAAGATGCAACATATTTTTATTGTGAGACAAACAAGAAACAAGACAAAAAAAAAACAGAACTTGAACTATTCACAACCCCAAAATCAATACTTTGTAGAGCCACCTTTTGCAGCAATTAAAGCTGCAAGTCTCTTGGGGTATGTCTCTATAAGCTTGGCACATCTAGCCACTGCGATTTTTGCCCATTCTTCAAGGAAAAATTACTCCAGCTTCTTCAAGTTGGATGGGTTCCTCTGGTGTACAGCAATCTTTAACTTCTTCGATATTGGGGGCACTCTTTTAATTTTTGGATAAAAAAACGTTCCCGTTTTAAACAAGATATTTTGTCATGAAAAGATGCTTGACTATGCATATAATTGACAGCTTTGGAAAGAAAACACTCAAAGATATTGTCTGTGAGTGCCACAGAACTAATGCTACAGGCGAAACCAAGATGAAATTTCATACAGGAAGTGCCCCAGATTTTGAATGCGCTGTGTTCCAATGTCTCCTTATATGGCTGTGAATGCGCCAGGAATGAGCCTACACTTTCTGTCGTTTCCCCAAGGTGTCTGCAGCATTGTGACGTATTTGTAGGTATATCATTGGAAGATTGACCATAAGAGACTACATTTACCAGGTGCCCACTTGGTGTCCTCCGTCGAAATTATTGCGTAATCTCCAGCTGCGTGCATTTTTCCATTTGGTTCAGAGGAGAAACCAAACTGCCACGAATGATTTATCATCGAATAGATATGTGAAAAACACCTTGAGGATTGATTCTAAACAACGTTTGCCATGTTTCTGTCGATATTATGGAGTTAATTTGGAAAAAAGTTTGGCGTTGTAATGACTGAATTTTCGTTTTTTTTTTCTTAGCCAAACGTGATGAACAAAACAGAGCGATTTGTCCTACACAAATAATATTTTTGGAAAAACTGAACATTTGCTATCTAACTGAGAGTCTCCTCATTGAAAACATCCGAAGTTCTTCAAAGGTAAATGATTTTATTTGAAGGCTCTTCTTGTTTTTGTGAAAATGTTGCCTGCTGAATGCTAGGCTTAATGCTATGCTAGCTATCAATACTCTTACACAAATGCTTGTGTAGCTATGGTTGAAAAGCATATTTTGAAAATCTGAGATGACAGTGTTGTTAAGAAAAGGCTAAGCTTGTGAGCCAATATATTTATTTCATTTAATTTGCGATTTTCATGAATAGTTAACGTTGCGTTATGCTAATGAGCTTGAGGCTATGATTACGCTCCCGGATAAGGGATTGCTCGACGTTAGAGGTTAAGTCATATCACAGATTCTGAATTAGATTGAGGTCTGGGCTTTGACTAGGCCATTCCAAGACCTTTATATGTTTCCCCTTTAACCACTTGAGTGTTGCTTTAGCAGCATGCTTAGGGTCATTGTCCTGCTGGAAGGTGAATCTCTGTCTCAGTCTCAAATTTCTGGAAGACTGAAACAGATTTTCGTCAAGAATTTCCCTGTATTTAGCGCCATCCACCATTCCTTCAATTCTGCCCAGTTTCCCAGTCCCTGCCAATGAAAAACATACCCATAGCACGATGCTGCCACCACCATGCTTCAATGTGGGGATGGTGTTCTCAGGGTGATGAGAGGTGTTGGGTTTGTGCCAGACATAGCATTTTCCATGATGGCCAAAAAGCTCAATTTTAGTCTCATCTGACCAGAGTATCTTCTTGCAGTCTCCCACATGCCTTCTGGCGAACACCAAACATGTTTGCAGATTTTTTTTCTGGCCACTCTTCCGTAAAGCCCAGCTCTCTGGATCTCAGTATATATTCACCTGTTCTGATAGGCCCCAGAGTCTGCAACACCACTAAGCAAGGGGCTCCACCAAGCAAGGAGCACTATGAAAAGACCCAGGAGCAGAGTTTGGTGTATCTGTCCATAGGACCACTTTAATCTGTACACTCCATGTGACAGATGATGTGACAATTAGATTGCACACAGGTGGACTTTATTTAACTAATTATGTGACTACTGAAGGTCATTAGTTGGAACCAGATCTTATTTAGGGGCTTCATAGCAAAGGGGGTGAATACATATGACCACACCACTTTTCCGTTTATTTTTTAAACAAGTAATTTTTTTAATTTCACTTCACCAATTTGGACTATTTTGAATATGTTCATTACATTAAATCCAAATAGATATCCATTTAAATTACAGGTTGTAATTCAACAAAATTAGAAAAAGGCAAAGGGGGTGAATACTTTTGCAAGGCACTGAATCGGTGGTGACAGTGTTTCCTAGCCTCAGGGCAGCTGGAAGGAGGTGCTCTTATTCTCCATGGACTTTACAGTGTCCCAAAACGTTTTGGAATTAGTGCTACAGGATGCAAATTTCTGTTTGAAAAAGCTAGCCTTAGCCTTTGATGCTATTGCAGAATGCAGCAGGATGTTTTCTGCTGGTCAAAGGCAGTCAAATCTGGGGTGAACTAAGGGCTATATCTATTCTTAGTTCTACATTTTTTGAAAGGGGCATGCTTATTTAAGATGTTGAGGATAGCACTTTTAAAGAGCAACCAGGCATCCTCTACTGACGGGATGAGGTCAATATCGTTCCAGGATACCCAGGCCAGGTCAATTAGAAAGGTCTGCTCGCTGAAGTGTTTTAGGGAGCGTTTGACTGTGATGAGAGTTGGTCGTTTCCCCGCGGACCCATTTCGGACGCAGGCAATGAGGCAGTGATCGCTGAGATCCTGGTTGAAGACAGCAGAGGTGTATTTAAAGGGCAAGTTGGTCAGGATGATATCTAAGAGAATGCCCAAGTTAATGGATTTGGGGTTGTACCTGGTAGTTTCATTGATAATTTGTGTGAGTTTGAGGGCATCTAGCTTAGATTTTAGGATGGCCGGGGTGTTAAGCATATCCCAGTTTAGGTCACCTAACAATATGAACTGAAGTTAGATGGGGCAATCAATTCACATATGGTGTCCAGGGCAGAGCTGGGAGCTGAGGGGGGTCTATAACAAGTGGCAATGGTGAGAGACTTGTTTCTGGAGAGATGGATTTTTAAAAGTAGAAGTTCAAATCTTTTGGGAACAGACCTGGATAGTATGACAGAACTCTGCAGGCTATCTCTGCAGCAGATTGCAACTCCGCCCCCTTTGGCAGTTGTCTCCTGTTTGAAAATGTTGTTGTTGGGATGGAAATATCAGGATTTTTGGCGGTCTTCCTAAGCCAGGATTCAGAAACTGCTAGGGCATCAGGGTTGGTGGAGTGTGCTAAAGCAGTAAATAAAACAAAATTAGGGATGAGGCTTCTGATGTTAACATGCATGAAACCAAGGCTTTAATGGTTACAGAATTCAACAAAAGAGAGAGCCTGGGGAATGGCGCCTGGGGAATGGAGATCCACCTCTACGCAGACGACACCATTCTGTATACTTCTGGCCCTTCTTTGGACACTGTGTTAACTAACCTCCAGACGAGCTTCAATGCCATACAACTCTCCTTACGTGGCCTCCAAATGCTCTTAAATGCAAGTAAAACTAAATACATGCTCCTCAACCGATCACTGCCCGCACCTGCCCGACGGCCCAGCATCACTACTCTGGACGGTTCTGACTTAGAATATGTGGACAACTACAACCACCTAGGTGTCTGGTTAGACTGTAAACTCTCCTTCCAGACTCACATTAAGTATCTCCACTCCAAAATTAAATCTAGAATCGGCTTCCTATTTCGCAACAAAGCATGCCGCCAAACATACCCTCGTAAAACTGACTATCCTACCGATCCTCGACTTCGGGATGTCATCTACAAAATAGCCTCCAACACTCTACTCATCAAATTGGATGCAGTCTATCACAGTGACATCCGTTTTGTCACCAAAGCCCATATACTACCCACCACTGCGACCTGTATGTTCTCGTGGGTTGGCCCTCGCTTTATAGTCGTCACCAAACCCACTGGCTCCAGGTCATCTACAAGTCTTTGTTAGGTAAAGCCGCACCTTATCTCAGCTCACTGGCAAAAATCATTGAAGCTGGAGACTCATATCTCCCTCATTATCTTTAAGCACCAGCTGTCAGAGCAGCTCACTGCACCTGTACATACCCCATCTGTAAATAGCCCATCCAACTACCTCATCCCCATACTGTATTTATTTATTTATCTTGCTCCTTTGCACCTCAGTATCTCTACTTGCACATTCATATTCTGCACATCTATCACTCCAGTGTTTAATTGGTATATTGTTATTACTTCACCACCATTGCCTATTTATTGCCTTACCTCTATTATCTTACCTCAATTGAACACACTGTATATATACTTTATTTACTGTATTTTTGACTGTATGTTTGTTTATTCCATGTGTCGAACTGCTTTGCTTTATCTTGGCCAGGTCGCAGTTGTAAATGAGAACTCTCAACTAGCCTACCTGGTTAAATAAAGGTGAAACATATATATGTTTTAAATGGTAGTGATGCTGGGGCCTCGACATCACCAGAGGAACAGAGGAGTAGTAGGTTAAGTGTAAAAGGCTAAAGGCTATAAGAACTGGTCGTCTAGTGTGTTCGGAACAGTGAGTAAAAGGAGCAGATTTCTGGGCTTGGAAGAATAGATTCAAGGCATAAACAAGGGTTTGGTAAGATGTGAGTACAGTGGAGGTAAACCTAGGCATTCAGTAACAATGAGAGAGGTTTTGTCTCTAGAGGCACCAGTTAAGCCAGGTGAGGTCACCGCATGTGTGGGGGGTGGAACAAAAGGGCTATCTAAGACATATTTAGCAGGGCTGGGGGCTCTACAGTGGAATAAGACAATAATCACTAACCAAAACAACAATAGGCAAGACATATTGACATTAGGGAGAGGCATGTGTAGCCAAGTGAGGCATGTGTAGTCAATGAGTAGCAATAGGTGAGTCAGGGTGCCGATTCAGTAGTCACTACTACGCTAGGTGAGCCGGAGACACGGCGATTCAGACAGCTAGTGGGCCGGGGCTAGCAGATTGGCCTTCGTCGACATCGCAATGGAAGAGCCTGTTGAAACCACCTCGGACAAATACGTCGGCAGACCAGTCGTGATGGATCGGCGGGGCTCCAGGTCTGCAGTAAAGGATCCAGGCCAATTGGAAAAAGACGTACTGTAGCTCAAGAATTCGCTTGTGGACCTCCTCGGCTGGCCAGGAGATGGGCTGAGCTCAAAGCTAGCTCAAGGCTAACTGGTACTTACTTCGGGACAGAGACGTTAGCCAGGAGTAGCCACTCGGATTGCAGCTAGCCAGCTGCGATGATCCGGTGTTAAGGTTCAGAGCTTGCGGTAGGAATCCGGAGATGTGGTATAGAAAAAACAGTCCGATATGTTCTGGGTTGATATCGTGCTGTGCAGACTGGCAGGTATTGACCGAGCTGAGGCTGGCTGATTTCTGAGTTAACGGTGATGACGACTAGCGGTGGCTAACTGACTACTAGCTAGTAGCTATTTATCTGGCTAGCTTCTGATGGAGGTTCCGGTTCTAAAGTATAAAAATAGCATGCCGTACCATGCGGTGAAACAGCCCAACATGATGCTCTCGATTGTGCATCTGTAAAAGTTTGTGAGTGTTTTTGGTGACAAGCACAATTTCTTCAGCCTCTTGAGGTTGAAGAGGTGCTGTTGCGCCTTCTTCACCATGCTGTCTGTGTGGGTGGACCATTTCAGTTTGTCTGTGATGTGTACGCTGAGGAACTTAAAACTTTACACCTTCTCCACTACTGTCCCATTGATGTGGATAGGGGGCTGCTTCCTCTGCTGTTTTCTGAAGTCTACGATCATCTCCTTTGTTTTGTTGACGTTGAGTGTGAGGTTATTTTCCCGACACCACACTCCGAGGGCCCTCACCTCCTCCCTGTAGGCCGTCTCGACGTTGTTGGTAATCAAGCCTACCACTGTAGTTTTGTTTGCAAACTTGATGATTGAGTTGGAGGCGTGCATGGCCACGCAGTCATGGATGAACTGGGAGTACAGGAAGGGGCTGAGAACGCACCCTTGTGGGGCCCCAGTGTTGAGGATCAGCTGGAGATGTTGTTACCTACCCTCGCCACCTGGGGGTGTCCCGTCAGGAAGTCCAGGATCCAGTTGCACAGGGCGGGGTCAAGACCCAGGGTCTCGAGCTTAATCATGAGTTTGGAGGGTACTATGGTGTTAAATGCTGAGCTGTAGTCGATGAATAACATTTGTTGAAGAGGCTGCGAATTTCTGCAGCTTTTTGTTAAAAATCGTGCAACATTTCAACATCCTGCTACTCATGCCAGGAATATAGTATATGCATATGATTAGTATGTGTGGTTAGAAAACACTCTGAAGTTTATAAAACTGGTTAAATCATGTCTGTGACTATAACAGAACGCGTTTAGCAGGGAAAATCCCAAGGAAAACTGTTCACAAAAAAACCCCAAAAAATATCCCTCCGCCAGTCTCTGTATTGTCTATGGCAAGGGAAAATAGATAGGGCCCTGTTTACAATGCCTAAAGCTTCCACGATGTCGCCAGTACTGTCAATTGATTTTAAATGAATCCTTGGTAAAATGAGGAATAGGCACTTCCTGTCGTCGAGCACACCACAGGAAGTTATGAAAGAGAGAATGTGGACCATGATTTCAAAACGTGCTGCTATTGAATACAGATCGCCCCGTGATCAATTTGATCGATTATTAACGTTTACTAATACCTAAAGTTGGATTACAAAAGTAGTTTGAAGTGTTTTGTCAAAGTTTATAGGTAACTTTTTTAATTTAAAAAAATTGCGGTGCGTTTTGGAACGGTGCTTTTCCATGGATCAGACGGGCTTCAGAAATTGACATTTTGAGTATACATGGACGGATTTAATCGAAAAAAATACCCAATTGTGATGTTTATGGGACATATAGGAGTGCCAACAAAGAAGCTCGTCAAAGGTAATGAATGTTTTATATTTTATTTCTGCGTTTTGTGTAGCGCCGGCTACGCTAATCATTCTGTTTTACGTCCCATTTGGTTATTTCGAGGGTTGCATGCTATCAGATAATAGCTTGTCATGCTTTCGCCGAAAAGCATTTTAAAAATCTGACATGTTGGCTAGATTCACAACGAGTGTAGCTTTAATTGAGTACCCTGCATGTGTGTTTTAATGAAAGTTTGAGTTGTATCGAGAACTATTAGTTGTCACTCTGAAATTTCCGCTGATGTCCGTTGATGTTGATCCCTGTACAGGGACAGCAGCCGTAACAGGTTCGATATTCCTCTTGTCCAGATGGGTTAGGGCAGTGTGCAGTGTTATTGCGATTGCGTCGTCTGTGGACTGGCCACCCCTCAGAGTCTGGTTAATCTCTTGGTTTCATCCTGACTTTCTAGGGAGTTTTTCCTGGCCACCGTGCTTCTACATCATATTTCCTTAAAACCTCTCTGGGATATGTGGGACGATATGTGGAAAATACAGAGCGCCAAATTCAAATAAATTACTATAAAAATCTAACTTTCATTAAATCACACAGGCAAGATAGCATATTAAAGCTACACTTGTTGTGAATCCAGCCAACATGTAAGATTCCAAAAAGGCTTTCTGCAAAAGCAAACAATGTAATTATCCGAGGATAGCACCTCCGTAAACAAAGAGAGAAAAGCATATTTCAACCCTGCAGGCGCGACACAAAATGCAGAAATAAAAATATAATTCATGCCTTACCTTTGATGAGCTTCTTTTGTTGGCACTCCAATATGTCCCAAAAACATCACAAATGGTCCTTTTGTTCGATTAATTCCGTCGAAATATATCCAAAAACTCAATTTATTTGGCGCGTTTCATCCAGAAAAACACCTGTTCCAACTTGCACAACATGACAACAAAATATCTCAAAGGATACCTGTAAACTTTTCCCAAACATTTCAAACTTATTTTGTAATACAACTTTAGGTATGTTTAAACCTAAAAAAATTGAAGACGGGATGATCTATTTTCAATACAGGAGGAAAACAATCTGTAGCTAGCTTTCTGGTCACTCGCCTCTATCTAACAGTACACTTCAAGTGACCCTCGTTCAAGATGGCCGTACTTCTTCATTAAACAAAGGAAAAACCTCAACCAAATTCTAAAGGCTGTTGACATCCAGTGGAAGCGATAGGAACTGCAAGAAGGTCCCTTGAAAACCCAATGAAAAGAGAGTGACCTCAATTTTTTTTAAATCTGAATTGTTTGTCCTCTGGGTTTCGCCTGCTAAGTAAGTTCTGTTATACTCACAGACATGATTCAAACAGTTTTAGAAACTTCAGAATGTTTTCTATCACTAATAATATGCATATCTTATATTCTGGGGAAGATAAGGCAGTTGAATTTGGGCATGCATTTAATCCGGACGTGGAAATACTGACCCTGTCACCAAGAAGTTTTAAAACCAACCTGGAATCTACATCATATTCACTTCAAACCAACCTTGATTCTACATCAAATTAATTTCAAACATTCCTCAAATCTAAATACAAAGTTCCTGAACTTAAAAAAGTTTGTTTAAAAGTGTTGGACACTGATGTTGATCTTCACCACAGCATGCATCATTTTGTTTATGTAACCCTTATGTAACTAGGCAAGTCAGTTAATAAAAAATTGTTATTTACAATGATGGCCTACACCGGTCAAACCCGGACGACGCTGGGCCAATTGAGCGCCACCCTAAGGGACTCCCAATCACGGCCGGTTGTGATACAGCCTGGATTCGGGTGTCTGTAGTGACGCCTCTAGCACTGGGATGCAGTGACTTAGAACTCTGCGCCACTCGGGAGCTGAGGAACAAAGTAAAAAAATCTGAGGAACAAAGTTAACAAATATAAAGAAGTAGCTGAAGGACGGAGCATGTTGACACATCTCCAGAAGTAGCTGAAGGACGGAGCATGTTGACACATCTCCAGAAGTAGCTGAAGGATGGAGCATGTTGACACATCTCCAGAAGTAGCTGAAGGATGGAGCATGTTGACACATCTCCAGAAGTAGCTGAAGGACGGAGCATGTTGACACATCTCCAGAAGTAGCTGAAGGATGGAGCATGTTGACACATCTCCAGAAGTAGCTGAAGGATGGAACGTGTTGACACATCTCCAGAAGTAGCTGAAGGATGGAGCATGTTGACACATCTCCAGAAGTAGCTGAAGGATGGAGCATGTTGACAGATCTCCAGAAGTAGCTGAAGGACGGAGAATGTTGACACAACTCCAGAAGTAGCTGAAGGACGGAGCATGTTGACACATCTCCAGAAGTAGCTGAAGGACGGAGCATGTTGACACATCTCCAGAAGTAGCTGAAGGATGAAGCATGTTAACACTTCTCCAGAAGTAGCTGAAGGATGGAGCATGTTGACACATCTCCAGAAGTAGCTGAAAGATGGAGTAAACCCTGATTACCTATAAAACGACAGCTGATAATTCCTGTGTGAAGACTAGAGTATAAAACGACAGCTGATAATTCCTGTGTGAAGTCTGGAGTATAAAACCACAGCTGATAATTCCTGTGTGAAGACTAGAGTACAAAACGACAGCTGATAATTCCTGTGTGAAGATTAGAGTATAAAACGACAGCTGATAATTCCTGTGTGAAGTCTGGAGTATAAAACGACAGCTGATAATTCCTGTATGAAGACTAGAATATAAAACGACAGCTGATAATTCCTGTGTGAAAACTAGAGTATAAAATGACAGCTGATAATTCCTGTGTGAAGATTAGAGTTCCTACTGGCATCCTGTACACTAATGGTATTAACGTGATCTGTGCTGCATCCCAAATGGCACCACATTCTCTATATAGTGGACTACTCTAATAGTGGTCTACTCATTTAGGACTCACCCTTTTAAAACCCTTAATCTCCCCATTCATAGTCACACTGCACCGACCCACGCGCTGTACAATAGGGAACCTATGTTAACATGTAATCAGTTGGAAACCAGACGAGGATATGAAAGGATGCTGGAGAGAGTTCATTTTTCCCAAACTGGGGTATGCACAATCACAGGTTTTTTTCTTCTTTTTTTCCTTCACATTTTCAAATAGTCCATTTATATTTTCCAACAGGGCTATACATTTGGGTAGGTTTTCTCCTCTCCTGAGTAGCCTCGTTTCACTGCCAAAAATACAATTAAACTATCTAGTGTTCAGCAAAATAACAACGCAATGTCAAATACAGGTAGCCTAGTCAAATAATTAACATCCAATCACATTAACCGTTACTCTTTCGTGGGAATTCCACTAATGGTCGTGTGTAACCAAATATAGATGCTGCTCATGTTGGTATCTGTACTGATGGCGCAAAAGCCATGGTGGAGTGGTAACGCGAGTGCAAGCAGTTGCTCCCGACGCCACTTGGTTACACTGCAGCATCCACCGAGAGGCGTCTTGCTGCCAAGGGAATGCCTGACAGCTTGAAATACGTTTTGGACACTACAGTGAAAATGGTTTGTTAACTCTCGTGACACCCCATCCCGGATCCGGGAGCGTAATCATCGACTGACACTAATTAGCATAACGCAACGGACATAAATATTACTAGAAAATATTCCTATTCATGAAAATCACAAGTGAAATATATTAAGACACAGCTTAGCATTTTGTTAATCACCCTGTCATCTCAGATTTTCAAAATATGCTTTACAGCCAAAGCAAGACAAGCATTTGTGTAAGTTTATCGATAGCCTAGCATAGCATTATGTCCAGATAGCAGCAGGTGACTTGGTCACGAAAATCAGAAAAGCAATTCAAATTAAATCGATTACCTTAGATGAATTTCGGATGTTTTCACTCACGAGACTCCCAGTTAGATAGCCAATGTTATTTTTTTCCAAAAATATTATATTTGGAGGCAAAATCGCTCCGTTTGTTCTTCACGTTTGGCTGAGAAATCGATCGGAAATTGCAGTCACGAAAACGCCGAAAAATATTCCAATTTAGCTCCATAATATCGACAGAAACATGGCAAATGTTGTTTATGATCAATCCTCAAGGTGTTTTTCAAATATCTATTTGATAATATATCCACCGGGACAATTGTTTTTTCAGTAGGAGCGAAAGGAAAAATGGCTACTTCTGTATTTTACGCGATAATCACTTTGAGAGCCATCAGGTGACCACTTACACAATGTAGTCGCTTATGCTCATTCTTCAACATAAAGGCGTAAAACTACGTCACAATGCTGTAGACACCTTGGGGAATACGGAGAAAAAGTAATCTGGTTGATAGCCCATTCACTGCTCCATAGGGACGCATTGGAACGCAGAGCTTTCAAAACATGAGGCACTTCCGGATCTGATTTTTCTCAGGCTTTCGCCTGCAATATCAGTTCTGTTATACTCACAGACAATATTTTTACAGTTTTGGAAACTTTAGAGTGTTTTCTATCCTAAGTTATATTGATATTATATATCAATTCTATGCATATTCTAGCATCTTGACCTGACAAAATATTCCGTTTACTTTGGGAACGTTATTTTTCCAAAAATGAAAATACTGCCCCCTAGTCACAAGAGGTTTTAAAGCAAGGTCCCTGCACTCTCGTATGTGTTCTGCAGTATGCAATGACATAGGCATTGCATACGATAATGATTTTACAACATACAGAAGTGCCCTGGTTATAAAGGGGCAAAGTATTGACACATTTTTTGAATTGAGAGACTATCTTTCCTTCCTGTTTGGCCCTGTCCGGGGGTGTCCTCGGATGGGGCCACAGTGTCTCCTGACCCCTCCTGTCTCAGCCTCCAGTGTTTATGCTGCAGTAGTTTATGTGTCGGGGGGCTAGGGTCAGCTTGTTATATCTGGAGTACTTCTCCTGTCCTATTCGGTGTCCTGTGTGAATTTAAGTATGCTCTCTCTAATTCTCTCTTTCTTTCTCTCTCTCGGAGGACCTGAGCCCTAGGACCATGCACCAGGACTACCTGACATGATGACTCCTTGTTGTCCCCAGTCCACCTGGCCATGCTGCTGCTCCAGTTTCAACTGTTCTGCCTGTGATTATTATTATTTGACCATGCTGGTCATTTATGAACATTTGAACATCTTGGCCATGTTCCGTTATAATCTCCACCCGGCACAGCCAGAAGAGGACTGGCCACCCCACATAGCCTGGTTCCTCTCTAGGTTTCTTCCTAGGTTTTGGCCTTTCTAGGGAGTTTTTCCTAGCCACTGTGCTTCTACACCTGCATTGCTTGCCGTTTGGGGTTTTAGGCTGGGTTTCTGTACAGCACTTTGAGATATCAGCTGATGTACGAAGGGCTATATAAATACATTTGATTTGATTTGATCTTAAAGTTTTCTTTACTGACCATAATTTTCAATTGTCTGACTGCTTGCATGATGACAAGTTTCTCACACAACTGGCCTATCTGGGTGATGTTTTTTCTCGCCTGAATGATCTGAATCTAGGATTACAGGGACTCTGCAACTATATGCAATGTGCGGGACAAAATTGAGGCTATGATTAAAAAGTTAGAGCTCTTCTCTGTCTGTCTCTGACAACACACAGGTCTTTCCGTAATTGTATGATTTTTTGAGTGCAAATGAATTCAAGCTTACTGACAATGTCAAATGTGATATAGCGAAACACCTGAGTGAGCTGGGTGCACAATTACGCAGGTACTTTCCCGAAACGGACGACACAAACAACTGGATTCGTTATCTCTTTCATGCCCTACCTCCAGTCCACTTAACAATGTCTGAACAAGAGAGGCTCATCGAAATTGCAACAAGCGGTTCTGTGAACATTTTATTTAATCAGAAGCAACTGCCAGATTTCTGGATTGAGCTGCGCTCAGAGTATCCTGCCTTGGCAAATCACGCTGTTAAGACACTGATGCCCTTTGCAACTATGTACCTATGTGTGAGTGGATTCTCGGCCCTCACTAGCATGAAAACTAAATACAAGCACAGACTGTTTGTGGAAAATTATTTAAGACTGAGACTTTCTCCAATACAACCCAACATCGCAGAGTTATGTGCATCCTTTCAAGCACACCCTTATCGTTAACCTGTGGTGAGTTATTCACCATTTTCGATGAAGAAATAAGGTTTTATATGTAAGATGGTTAAATAAAGAGCAAAATTATTGATTTATTATTATGTTATTATTTGTGCCCTGGTCCTATAAGAGCTCTTTGTCACTTCCCAAGAGCCGGGTTGTTACAAAAACTCACACTCATTCTTATGTTTAATAAATGTACAGTATAGTGTGTGTGTGGCAGGCTTACAATGATGGCAAAAAACAACATTTGAGAGTTCACTGACCCTTATGCTAGAGGGGGTACAGCTGGAGGGTGAATGTTTGAAGAGGTACGGGGACTATGAAAAGTTTGGGAACCATTCCTCTACATAAACCAGATTAGTAATAATGTTCACTATGTATACATTACTGCCATAACTAATATATGACCAATAGAAGTATGGAATTTGGTGGTCTATGTGCCCTGTACACTTGCAGGGGTATGGGATTGGAGACTGTGTTAACTGACAGGGGTGTGGGACTTGAGACTGTGTTAGCTGACAGGGGTATGGGACTTGAGACTGTGTTAACTGACAGGGTTACGGGACTTGAGACTGTGTTAACTGACAGGGGTATGGGACTTGAGACTGTGTTAGCTAACAGGAGTATGGGACCTGGATGGTCTATGTGCCTGAAGACTGTGTTAGCTGACAGGGGTACGGGACTTGAGACTGTGTTAGCTGACAAGGGTATGGGACCTGGATGGTCTATGTGCCTGGAGACTGTGTTAGCTGACAGGGGTACGAGACCTGGATGGTCTATGTGCCTGGAGACTGTGTTAGCTGACAGGGGTACGAGACCTGGATGGTCTATGTGCCTGGAGACTGTGTTAGCTGACAGGGGTACGGGACCAGGATGGTCTATGTGCCTGGAGACTGTGTTAGCTGACAGGGGTATGGGACCTGGATGGTCTATGTGCCTGAAGACTGTGTTAGCTGACAGGGGTATGGGACTTGAGACTGTGTTAGCTGACAGGGGTATGGGACTTGAGACTGTGTTAGCTGACAGGAGTATGAGACTAGAGACTGTGTTAGTTGACAGGGGTACGGGACTTGAGACTGTGTTAGCTGACTGGGGTGTGGGACTTGAGACTGTGTTAGTTAACAGGGGTATGGGACTTGAGACTGTGTTAGCTAACAGGAGTGTGGGACTTGAGACTGTGTTAGCTAACAGGAGTGTGGGACTTGAGACTGTGTTAGCTGACTGGGTATGGGACTTGAGACTGTGTTAGTTGACAGGGATATGGGACTTGAGACTGTGTTGGCTAACAGGGGTACGGGACTTGAGACTGTGTTAGCTGACAGGGGTATGGGACTTGAGACTGTATTAGCTTACAGAGCTAAATCCTACTCTCTGGGAAATGTATTTTTCAGGTGTCAAGCAAGTTTACTCATCACATGAGCATAGTTGAATGAACGCTCCACTAGAAATGCATGTGTTTGTGTATTATAAACTGAAGCTTTACCAGTTTTAATGTAGGAATTATCATGGTCAAGTTGAAATGATAACATATCTGTTAATTCCCCATTTAGTATAATTTGCCCTTGACCATTGTCACGCGCTGACCTTAGTTATCTATGTTTTCTTTATTATTTTGGTTAGGCCGGGGTGTGACGAGGGTGGGTATGCTAGTTTTGTATTGTCTAGGGTTTTGTATGTCTAGGGGTGTTTGAAAGTCTAGGCATATGTACTGTAGGTTTATGGTTGCCTGAATTGGTTCCCGATGACGCCAACTATAACAGACTTTTTGGGATATAAAGAAGGATTTATCTAACAAAACGACACTACATATTATTATAGCTGGGACCCTTTGGATGACAAATCAGAGGAAGAGTTTCAAAAAGTAAGTGAATATTCAATCTTTACATGTGAATATATGAACCCTGTGCCAGTGGAAAAATATTTGGATGTGGGGCGCCGTCCTCAATCAATCGAATGGCATGTTTTCGCTGTAAATACTACTGTAATTTGGACACTGCATTTACATTAACAGGAATTTAAGCTTTCAGACGATTATAAGACACTTACATGTACCTAAATGTTTAGCTGCTATAATTACTATTAGAATTTTTTTGAATTACGAGCCATCCAGTTTCACCGGAAGTTGACCCACTAGCGGGACACCGATCCTTATTAAATCGATCAATCTATAGGTTGACCATGCTTACTCCTACATTAAACGGATCAATCTATAGGTTGACCATGCTTACTCCTACATTAAACGGATCAATCTATAGGTTGACCATGCTTACTCCTACATTAAACGGATCAATCTATAGGTTGACCATGCTTACTCCTACATTAAACGGATCAATATAAATGTTGACCATGCTTACTCCTACATTAAACGGATCAATATGAATGTTGACCATGCTTACCCCTACATTAAACGGATCAATATGAATGTTGACCATGCTTACCCCTACATTAAACGGATCAACATTAAGGTTGAAATACTCTAACAAAGTGTGTAAAACACTGAATCAAATAAGCTCAACTTGGTCCTGATCACAGCTGGGCTTGAATATTCTCCAAAGTCCAAAGTTAATGGAATGACGAATTAGGTGCCGCATATTATTTTTGAATGGCCATATGGCTATCTATTAAATATTAATCTATTCCATTTTTGCTTTAGAACAGATAGGTGGGTATCTAATTGGCATAGGGTGACAAGGGGGGGGGGGGGTGAGGTCTGCCTGCTGTTCACCACACGACAGCAAGCTTGGTTTAGCTGCCACATTCTACACTTCCTGTGGATTACTTCTTTTGGCCACAGATCAAAACATAACAGGGGTCCTCTGTTAAAAGTGGTTACCATGTTTTGTTTTTTACACAGCATATGCAAACTGATTCAGTGTTTGTGACTGCTTTAGACAGAAATTGCAAAGTAACAATGCATTAGTGTATTGATTAAATATATTTTATTGAATGTTTAATTGTATTGTCCCATGCGTATACATCTATAGAGTGTCAACATACTATCAATGTATTAAGTGAACCACTATAGATTTAACAAAAATAAATATATTATCGTTTTATCTCTAATGCAATCCAATGTCCTATGCTTTTATATATAGATTGGCTTCTGCATGAGGTCTATACTTCCAGAGAGGACTAGGTGACACTCATTTGGACGAATAGTAGTGTCTTTATTTCCCTCCTTACCTTCTCTCCTCCCTCCTCCCCTCCTGCCCTGTCCCCTAGATCCCCATCCACCCTAAATTACACTTATTTTAGAGGCAGAACTGACTGATTCATATGGGGTATATGCTAAAAGACCAAGTGGAAATATGCAAAACGCAATTTGGATTCATAGATTTAGTGTAAACAATAGATACATAGTAACAGTCAGAAGTTTGGACTCACCTACTCATTCAAGGTTTTTCTTTATTTTTACTATTTTCTACATTGTAGGATAATAGTGAAGACATCAACACTATGAAATAACACATAACCATGTATCCCAAAAAAAGTGTTAAACAAATCAAAATATATTTTAGATTTGTCCTTTGGCCTTGCCTTGATGACAACTTGTTATTTCATAGTTTTGATGTCTTCACTATTATTCTACTATGTAGACAATAGTACAACTATAGGAGCATTTAATGAGTAGGTGAGTCCAAACCTTTGACCGGTAGTGTAGGCCTTCAACATAAGCAATCCCATTTCCGTCCACGTCCTCTCAGGATGACAAACTCCCCCGTGTCTGCTTCTCTGTTTTACATTTAATAGCAGAGTCCCAAATGACACCCTATCCCCTATACACAGCCCCATTGTAGTGCATTATATAGGGAATACAATGCCGTTTGAGACTCATCCTAAGAAACTCTCTTCGCAGACAGCACCATCAAACACTGCCATTACCCCTGGTCAGCAAGTGCTACATTTGTAGATAAGCCCAGGTAAATGATATATCATGTGTATACAGTGAGGGGTGCAGCCAATGAATTCTCCCCCAGTAGCTGTGTATAATGTTCTCCTCTCTTCTGGTAAAGTGGCAGGGGTGAATATATTCTGAAGCACTCTGCAGCATGGTGTCTCATCTCAATTTTATAGCAACCAGCCCATCGCTTGTCCTCTAAGGAGGGAGGTTGGTGGCCGGGAGGAGAATGCCAAGATGTAACTATGAAGACCGATCTCCTCTGCAAACAATATAACAATGAAAAGAGCATATGGAATTCTTTCTGTCTTATCATTGTGGAGGGTTTGATTCCAAAACGCCATGAATGCCAATTAATCACGTTTAAAATGTCATCATCTGAAATTATCATGATATCTTTCTATGTGGATGACCTATGGCTCAAGCTTTTAATTTACTTAATATCTGATTTAGATTGTTTATTACATGCATTATGATGCATTAACATGACACTACAACATTCTATAGCAGCCATGTTAGAACCCATTAACATGACACTACAACATTCTATAATAGCCATGTTAGAACCCCATTAACATGACACTACAACATTCTATAGCAGCCATGTTAGAACCCCATTAACATGACACTACAACATTCTATAATAGCCATGTTAGAACCCCATTAACATGACACAACAACATTCTATAGCAGCCATGTTAGAACTCCATTAACATGACACTACAACATTCTATAATAGCCATGTTAGAACCCCATTAACATGACACTACAACATTCTATAACAGCCATGTTAGAACTCCATTAACATGACACTACAACATTCTATAACAGCCATTTTAGAACTCCATTAACATGACACTACAACATTCTATAACAGCCATTTTAGAACCCCATTAACATGGCACTACAACATTCTATAATAGCCATTTTAGAGCCCCATTAACATGACACTTTCCCTTTTATCCACAGTACAATTTCTCACTTTCGGTTATTTGAAAACAAAATCATCTCCAAAATATGTTAGAAAATTAAAAATTGGTTGCAATTTCAGTTTAATCCACCAGAAAAGACAGAACAAATAATACGACAAATATTGTGGTTAAACTCAAACATACTAATCGATATCAATTGGAACCTTTATCAAGTGGGGAGGGGAAAAAGTCAGGAACTTGTCCGTTGGTCCTGCATTAAAGACCAAAATTGGTTAAAGAAAATAGTAATAAATAAAAATATATACCAGTTTCATTTAGGATCCAAAAAATTGCCAGCTGTGCCATATAGATTGTAAACCAGTTGAGAAGAGATGTTTTATATGCCGATTTCATGGCACATGGTTTATGAACTGACACGCAATTGTCCTTTATTATAACCTACTGCATGCCTAACACCTACGTGTTTAACCTTCTGAATTAATGATTTTATTGAAGATAGAAGCCGCATCTCAATGACTTCCGAGAGCCGATCTGTTATTCAACGATTATTATTATTAACCCTGCATTATAATTATATAAAAGCCCCTTGGATATTCTGTGTTTTTATTTACAATAGTAAATACTGTCTCTTATGTCTCTTATGACCGAAATTAACTTCTTGACATCAGGACTGCGATTACTCACCATGGACTGGCAGAATCCTTTTTGTCCATTAACAAGTCTGAGGAGCCCGACTCAAACGATTATTCAGCTTTCTCGGGAAAAGAACCAGATCCCCATGGTTTGCATGAAGAAAAAAGGGCCGGAGGGCGGGCTGCCTTCTGAGAATTCGTAGGCAATCGAATAAACCCCCACTTCCTTCCATTCTGCTAGCATACTTGCAATCTTTGGAATGCTCTGTGATATCTCTTCCTGTTGGATTGCTCTGTGATATCTCCTCCTGTTGGATTGCTCTGTGATATCTCTTCCTGTTGGATTGCTCTGTGATATCTCTTCCTGTTGGATTGCTCTGTGATATCTCCTCCTGTTGGATTGCTCTGTGATATCTCCTCCTGTTGGATTGCTCTGTGATATCTCTTCCTGTTGGATTGCTCTGTGATATCTCTTCCTGTTGGATTGCTCTGTGATATCTCTTCCTGTTTGCTATGCTCTGTGATATCTCTTACTGTTGGATTGCTCTGTGATATCTCTTCCTGTTGGATTGCTCTGTGATATCTCTTCCTGTTGGATTGCTCTGTGATATCTCGTCCTGTTGGCCGAAACAGGAAACTTTCAAAACAAGCTCATGAAAAGGAGAGAGCCAAGATCCAGCAACAGGAAACCGTAATAGACTACAGGTTACAAACATACAGAGTCTGATCTCCTGTCACTCAAAAAATAACAATCTATCCATCCTTGACCTGCAAATTAATTAATTGCTCCAAAAGTTGTTTAAATGTCCAAAAAGAAAACATGTTGTATGAGTGTTCACTCTCTGGATACACCAAATTGGCTATGTGATATTTGCATAATATAGTTGAAACAAATTGATTATTTTAATATTTGTTCATGTATCAAAAGTTTATTTACATGTAATTGTTAAAAACTTCCCATGTCATGCTACGATGAAATAAATTATAGCTTTATCTCTTTCACAATATTTGTTTTTAAATCATGTCAATTTACCAGAGATTATGAAAATGGAAATATCACGTTTTGGAGATAAACTCATCATGTCTTGTCGGTTGACTGTTCAACATCTCTAAATCTGTTTTACTAACTGGGTTCAAACAGTATGTTAACTGATCAACATCTCTACATCTGTTTAACTAATTGGGTTCAAACAGTATGTAAACTGATCAACATCTCTACATCTGTTTAACTAACTGGGTTCAAACAGTATGTAAACTGATCAACATCTCTACATCTGTTTGACTAACTGGGTTCAAACATTATGTTAACTGATCAACATCTCTACATCTGTGTTACTAACTGGGTTCAAACATTATCTTAACTGATCAACATATTAACTAAATGTGATCAGCTGGGTTCAAACCTGTGTTAGCCTGTTGCGCTAAAGCCTGGGCATTACCTTGGGGAGCTAACACAAGTCTTCCAGTCAAAGGCAAGGTTACTCATCACGCAAGCGTGTTCACCTCTCCATTTTTCCTGGCAGTTCAGACACATTTTGGAAATGAAAAATGTACAGATATAAATGATATAATTTATTCCATTCAAATATATCCTTTCCTAATTAGAATTAATCGTGACACTGTAAGATCTATTATTTCACAGCCGTGAGTGTTAGTGTCATGCCGCATGCACAGCTGTCACCCCTGGCACAGAGACACTGAGACACCAGGATGCTCGTCCTCCATGGGGAGTAGATAAGTCATCTGCACAGAGACACTGAGACACCAGGATGCTGGTCCTCCATGGGGAGTAGATAAGTCATCTACACAGAGACACTGAGACACTAGGATGCTGGTCCTCCATGGGGAGTAGATACGTCATCTACACAGAGATACTGAGACACCAGGATGCTCGTCCTCCATGGGGAGTAGATAAGTCATCTACACAGAGACACTGAGACATCAGGATGCTCGTCCTCCATGGGGAGTAGATAAGTCATCTGCACAGAGACACTGAGACACCAGGATGCTCGTCCTCCATGGGGAGTAGATAAGTCATTTACACAGAGACACTGAGACACCAGGATGCTGGTCCTCCATGGGGAGTAGATAAGTCATCTACACAGAGACACTGAGACACCAGGATGCTGGTCCTCCATGGGGAGTAGATAAGTCATCTACACAGAGACACTGAGACACCAGGATGCTGGTCCTCCATGGGGAGTAGATAAGTCATCTACACAGAGACACTGAGACACCAGGATGCTGGTCCTCCATGGGGAGTAGATAAGTCATTTACACAGAGACACTGAGACACCAGGATGCTGGTCCTCCATGGGGAGTAGATAAGTCATTTACACAGAGACACTGAGACACCAGGATGCTGGTCTTCTATGGGGAGTAGATAAGTCATTTACACAGAGACACTGAGACACCAGGATGCTGGTCCTCCATGGGGAGTAGATAAGTCATTTACACAGAGACACTGAGACACCAGGATGCTGGTCCTCCATGGGGAGTAGATACGTCATCTACACAGAGACACTGAGACACCAGGATGCTGGTCCTCCATGGGGAGTAGATATGTCATTCTATAACTGCATGCCATCTCACTGTTATCTAATGGCACGTGAAGAGAGCTGAACCTGTGACTATAGAAGAGAGCTAAGAGCTGCACAGGTAATGGCAGGACAAACGGACTCAATTACAAGCTAAAGAAAAGTTGGTATGCTAATGTTATATGCTAATGTGGTATGCTAATGTTGTATGCTAATGTTTAGTGTCGGTGAACGACGCTCATCACTGAGGACGAGCTCCCGCTATCTAGGCGCTGTGAAAGGAAGGTCTGGAAAATCGTTAAAGACTCCTGCCGCCCAAGCCATAGACCGTTCTCTCTGCTTCCACAAGGCAAGTGGTACAGGTGCATCAAGTCTGACACCAACAGGCTCAAGAATAGATTCTATCCCTAAGCCATAAGAATCATGAATAGATAACTAAATAGTTAACAGAACGGCTACACTGACTGAGTTAACAGAACTGCTATACCATCTATCTGAGTTAACAGAACGGCTACACTGTCCGAGTTAACAGAACGTCTACACTGACTGTCTGAGTTAACAGAACGTCTACACTGACTGTCTGAGTTAACAGAACGGCTACACTGGCTGTCTGAGTTAACAGAACGGCTACACTGTCCAAGTTAAAAGGACGTCTACACTGACTGTCTGAGTTAACAGAACGTCTACACTGACTGTCTGAGTTAACAGAACGTCTACACTGACTGTTTGAGTTAACAGAACGTCTACACTGACTGTCTGAGTTAACAGAACGGCTACACTGACTGAGTTAACATAACGTCTACACTGACTGTCTGAGTTAACAGAACGTCTACACTGACTGTTTGAGTTAACAGAACGTCTACACTGACTGTCTGAGTTAACAGAACGTCTACACTGACTGTCTGAGTTAACAGAATGTCTACACTGACTGTCTGGGTTATTAACAGAACAGCTACACTGACTGTCTGAGTTAACAGGAGGTCTACACTGACTGTCTGAGTTAACAGGACATCTACACTGACTGTCTGAGTTAACAGAATGGCTACACTGACTGTCTGAGTTAACAGAACATCTACACTGACTGTCTGAGTTAACAGAATGGCTACACTGACTATCTGGGTTTTTAACAGAGCAGCTACACTGACTGTCTGAGTTAACAGAACGTCTACACTGACTGTCTGAGTTAACAGAATGGCTACACTGACTGTCTGAGTTATTAACAGAGCAGCTACACTGACTGTCTGGGTTAACAGAGCAGCTACACTGACTGTCTGAGTTATTAACAGAGCAGCTACACTGACTGTCTGGGTTAACAGAACGTCTACACAGACTGTCTGAGTTATTAACATAGCAGCTACACTGACTGTCTGGGTTAACAGAGCAGCTACACTGACTGTCTGAGGTAACAGAACGTCTACACTGACTGTCTGGGTTAACAGAGCAGCTACTCTGACTGTCTGAGTTAACAGAATGGCTACACTGACTGTCTGAGTTAACAGAACGTCTACACTGACTGTCTGAGTTAACAGAATGGCTACACTGACTATCTGGGTTTTTAACAGAGCAGCTACACTGACTGTCTGAGTTAACAGAACGTCTACACTGACTGTCTGAGTTAACAGAATGGCTACACTGACTGTCTGAGTTATTAACAGAGCAGCTACACTGACTGTCTGGGTTAACAGAGCAGCTACACTGACTGTCTGAGTTATTAACAGAGCAGCTACACTGACTGTCTGGGTTAACAGAACGTCTACACAGACTGTCTGAGTTATTAACATAGCAGCTACACTGACTGTCTGGGTTAACAGAGCAGCTACACTGACTGTCTGAGGTAACAGAACGTCTACACTGACTGTCTGGGTTAACAGAGCAGCTACTCTGACTGTCTGAGTTAACAGAATGGCTACACTGACTGTCTGAGTTAACAGAACGTCTACACTGACTGTCTGAGTTAACAGAATGGCTACACTGACTATCTGGGTTTTTAACAGAGCAGCTACACTGACTGTCTGAGGTAACAGAACGTCTACACTGACTGTCTGGGTTAACAGAGCAGCTACTCTGACTGTCTGAGTTAACAGAACGTCTACACTGACTGTCTGGGTTAACAGAACGTCTACACAGACTGTCTGAGTTATTAACAGAGCAGCTACACTGACTGTCTGGGTTAACAGAGCAGCTACACTGACTGTCTGAGTTAACAGAGCAGCTACACTGACTGTCTGAGTTAACAGAATGGCTACACTGACTGTCTGAGTTAACAGAATGGCTACACTGACTGTCTGAGTTAACAGAACATCTACACTGACTGTCTGAGTTAACAGAATGGCTACACTGACTATCTGGGTTAACAGAATGGCTACACTGACTATCTGGGTTTTTAACAGAGCAGCTACACTGACTGTCTGAGTTAACAGAATGGCTACACTGACTGTCTGGGTTAACAGAACATCTACACTGACTGTCTGAGTTAACAGAATGGCTACACTGACTGTCTGAGTTAACAGAACATCTACACTGACTGTCTGAGTTAACAGAATGGCTACACTGACTATCTGGGTTTTTAACAGAGCAGCTACACTGACTGTCTGAGTTAACAGAACGTCTACACTGACTGTCTGGGTTAACAGAGCAGCTACTCTGACTGTCTGAGTTAACAGAACGTCTACACTGACTGTCTCAGTTAACAGAGCAGCTACACTGACTGTCTGAGTTAACATAACGTCTACACTGACTGTCTGAGTTAACAGAACGGCTACACTGACTGTCTGAGTTATTAACAGAGCAGCTACACTGACTGTCTGGGTTAACAGAACGTCTACACAGACTGTCTGAGTTATTAACAGAGCAGCTACACTGACTGTCTGGGTTAACAGAGCAGCTACACTGACTGTCTGAGTTAACAGAATGGCTACACTGACTGTCTGAGTTAACAGAATGGCTACACTGACTATCTGGGTTATTAACAGAGCAGCTACACTGACTGTCTGGGTTAACAGAGCAGCTACACTGACTGTCTGGGTTAACAGAGCAGCTACACTGACCATCTGGGTTAACAGAATGGCCTAGGCATCCCGCTAGCAGGCCTACTTCCGGTGAAACTGGAGGACGCACAATTCAAATAAATAATCATAGATTATGGATATTAAACATTTAAGGTACGTATGTGTTTTATATCAGCTGTAATCTTAAATTATTGTTAATCTAACTGCACTGTCTGATTTACAGTAGCTATTACAGCGAAACCATGCCATGCGATTGTTTGAGGACGACGCCCCACATCCAAATATTTTCCCACCGGGAAAATTTAAATATTGACTTACTTTTAAATATTGACTTACTTTTAAAAAATCTTTCCCTGATTTGTCATCCAAAGGGTCCCAGCTACAACATGTAGTGTCATTTTGTTAGATGAAATCCTTCTTTATATCCCAAAAAGTCAGTTTAGTTGGCGCCATTGATTTGAGTAATCCACTCGTTCAACAGGCAGAGAATGGAATCCGAACATCTACCCCTAAACTTTGTTTCAACAAGTCAAAATACGTTTCAATATATTCCTCAGATAGCCTGAAATGTAATCAAACTATAATATGTCTTATGGAAAGAAGTATGTTCAATAGGAAACCGATTTTAGCAAGTGTGTCCAGTCTTCATGGAGCGTGCAAACACGAATTTCCAAGCCTGTGTCCTTGTACTAAAACTGATATTTCTTATTTGTTTTTGAAGTTACAAGCCTGAAACCTTGAGCATAGACTGCTGACCCCCTGTGGAAGCCATAGGAATTGCATCCAGGGAGCTAATTTTCAGTATGCCCTTATTCTTGCCATTGTAAGAAGATTATCTCTCTCAAAAAAAAATGGATTGGTTTTTCTTTGGATTTTGTCCTACCATATCTATTTTGTTAAATTCTCCTATATTATTTTAACATGTCTACAAACTTCAAAGTTTTGTCTTTCCAATGGTACCAATTTATTGCATATCCTGGCTTCAGGGCCTGAGCAACAGGCAGTTTACTTTGGGCACGTCATTCAGGTGGAAATTGAGAATAAAGGGGCCTAGCCCTAGGAAGTGAACAGAATGGCTACAGGATTAAGGAGGATCTAGGATCTAATTTGGACCTTGTATTTCTTTGAATATATGCACAGAATTCTACACGCTCACACATACTGACACTCCAACACACACATAATAGGCAGACACACTGACACTAAAGCATAACCCACCCTACCCATATAGACAGGCAGCTGGACAAAGATTTAGAGAGCTAGAGAGATGGAGCGATGGAGATACAGTGGCTTGCGAAAGTAGTCACCCCCTTGGCATATTCCCTATTTTGTTGCCTTGCAACCTGGAATTAAATTAGATTTTTGGGGGGTTTGTATCATTTGATTTACACAACATGCCTACACTTGTGAGACAAACAAGAAATAAGACAACAAAAAAAACAGAACTTGAAAGTGCATAACTATTCACCCCCCAAAGTCAATACTTTGTAGAGACACATTTGCAGCAATTCCAGATGCAAATATCTTGGGGTATGTCTCTATAAACTTGGCACATCTAGCCACTGGGATTCTTGGCCATTCTTCAAGGCAATACTGCTCCAGCTCCTTCAAGTTGGATGGGTTCTGCTGGTGTACAAAAATCTTTAAGTCATACCACAGATTCTCAATTGGATTGAGGTCTGGGCTGTGACTAGGCCATTCCAAGACATTTATATGTTTCCCCTTAAACCACTCAAGTATTGTTTTAGCAGTATTGTCCTGCTGGAAGGTGAACCTCTGTCCCAGTCTCAAATCTCTGGAAGACTGAAACATTTTTCACTCAAGAATTTTCCTGTATTTAGCGCCAGCCATCATTCCTTCAATTCTGAACAGTTTCCCAGTCCCTGACAATGAAAAACACCCCCACAGCACGATGCTGCCACCAGCATGACACCAGATGGTGTTCTCAGGGTGATGAGAGGTTTTGGGTTTGCACCAGACATAGCATTTTCCTTGATGGCCAAAAATCTCAATCTCAATCTCAACCAGAGTACCTTCTTCCATATGTTTTGGGAGTTACCCTGATCTGTACTTCTCCACAACTAAGTGCTTGACCTGTTTGGAGAGCTCCTTGGTCTTCATAGTGGCACTTGCTTGGTGGTGCCTTTTGCTTTATGGTGTTGGAGACTCTGGGGCCTTTCAGAACAGGTGTATATCTACTGAGATCATGTGACCGATCATGCAACACTTAGATTGCACACAGGTGGACTTTATTTAACTAATTATGTGACTTCTGAAGGCAATTGGTTGCACCAGATCTTATTTAGGGGCTTCATAGCAAAGGGGGTGAATACACAGCTTTTCCGTTTTTTTTTTCTTTATTGTTTTTTAAATATATATGTTTTTTTTCATTTCACTTCACCAATTTGGACTATTTTTTGTATGTCAGTCACATGAAATCCAAATAAAAATCAATTTAAATAAACAGGTTGTAATGCAAAAAAATGTGAAAAACGCCAAGGGGATGAATACTTTTTCAAAACACTGTATAGTCAGAAAAAAAATTGTTTTTACACTGGATTCTCTCTTCTTTCTATGGTCCGCTGCACTCTGAAGGGCACTCAGAGACTGATTAAACGTGACACTGCACGGCCAGAGTCAGCCCGTCTGGGCGTTGCAGGGATCTTGATCAAACCTCTCCTCTGCTGTTTGTGACACGGCAATAGATGCCTCGGAGTAAGCCTGTTTTTAAAGAATCTCAAAAAGGGAATCTGTGGCCCATATAGGTAGGAAAATATGTTGAATGACAGAGCTCTTTGCTCTTCTCAGAAGCAAGAATGTTGGGTAGAGAAAGCTCCCAAAGCAGAGTGAGCTAAAGGAGGAGGTAGAGGGGGCGTAGGAAGGGAGAGGGGATAGGGAGGTAGAGAGGGTAGAGCGAGAGGTAGACGGGGGGTAGGGCGAGAGTAGGGAGGTAGAAGGAAAGTAGGAAGGTAGAGGGAGGTGGAGGTGGAGGTAGAGGAGGTAGGGAAGTAGAGGGGGGGTAGAGGAGGGGTAGGGAGGTAGAGGTGCAGGGAGGGAGGTAGAGGGGGTAGGGAAGTAGAGGGGGGGTAGAGGAGGGGTAGGGAGGTAGAGGTGCAGGGAGGGAGGTAGAGGGGGTAGGGAAGTAGAGGGGGTAGGGAAGTACAGGGGGGGTAGAGGAGGGGTAGAGAGGTAGAGGTGCAGGGAGGGAGGTAGAGATGTAGGGAGGGAGGTAGAGATGTAGGGAGGGAGGTAGAGATGTAGGGAGGGAGCTAGAGGGAGAGTATGGAGGTAGAGGGGTGGGAGGGAGGTAGAGGGGGTAGGGAAGTAGAGGGGGTAGGGAAGTAGAGGGGGGTAGAGGAGGGGTAGGGAGGTAGCGGTACAGGGAGGGAGGCAGAGATGTAGGGAGGGAGGTAGAGATGTAGTGAGAGAGGGAGCGATGTAGGGAGGCAGGGTGGAATAGGTAAAGGGTGGAAAGTTGAGATGTAGTGAGGGAGGTATAGATTTAGAGAGGAAGGGAGGTAGAGAGCTGTAGTCTATGACAGTAATTTGATTTTGTCCACAGTCCAAACGAGACTCAGGGGGATTTGGTTCATCACATGGGGGATTTGGTTCTTTTGGTTCTTCACATGGGGGATTTGGTTCATCACATGGGGGATTTTGTTCTGCACATGGGGGAGTTGGTTCTTTTGGTTCATCACATGGGGATTTGGTTCTTTTGGTTCTTCACATGGGGGATTTGGTTCTTTTGGTTCTTCACATGGGGGATTTGGTTCATCACATGGGGGATTTTGTTCTGCACATGGGGGAGTTGGTTCTTTTGGTTCATCACATGGGGATTTGGTTCTGCACATGGGGGATTTGGTTCTTTTGGTTCATCACATAGGGGATTTGTTTTTTTTGGTTCTTCACATGGGGGATTTGGTTCTTTTGGTTCTTCACATGGGGGATTCGGTTATTTTGGTTCTTCACATGGTCTTTCTCAGTCAGGTGTGTATACCAGGACTCCATTTGATAAAAAATGGATTCTATTCCAACAACCATTCTACAGGGATCTTTTTCCTATTGCACTATTGTTAAGATTCATAGTACTGTATGTGTGTAGATGTACCTGTATTAATGGTTTATAATAATTTGGACCATCAATTATGGGCTTTCAGAGCTCCCCCTTTATCTCAAAACAGCGAGACCACTTTGATAAATAATTTAGAAAGCCTGTACAAAAATTTTGAGAATATTGATCACCTAAATAAATATTTATCGTTCTTAATTTAGCACAACTTTTTCATGGATATAATTGATGTGCTAACTGCTAACATTAAGGCTCTCTATGGACTGACAGATGGTTTGCCTCATACAGCGCAACACAGCTCCTTCGCATAGAATTGATCAGGCTGCTGATTGTGGCCTGTGGAATTTTGTTCCAGTCCTCTTCAATGGCTGTGCAAAGTTGCTGGATATTGGTGTGAACTGGAACAAGCTGTCGTACACGTAGATCCAGAGCATCCCAAACATTTAAGAGGTGGACAATGAGGAGGTCCAGGGAGAAGACATGGAAGCCTGAGAGGAAGACATCCAAAGCTTTAGTTTCTAGACTATAATTGTACAGGTGTATGTTGAAAACATTTTTGGGAGATGCGATGGATCATTGGGGATCATTCAATATTCCCTTTCTTTTGTTGATCAGTGAAATCATCCCATGTGAAGAGTCAACTCATTTAATTAAAGTTCAATTCGTAAGTAAATTGTTTTTTAAAATTTCTATTGGAAGGATTTAATCATTTGGAATGATGTCTACTTATGATAAGGTAAAAGGTTGATGTTTCTGTCTCAACATGGTAAATATATCCAATGCAAAAAAACATTTAAACGGTATTCATATTAATTCCCATATATTCCCGTTAATTTCCATGGAAAGTTTCCACCTCTGATGGGCAACCCTAATATGTTTATTGCAGTAAATATTGATCACATTCCCTGGGTGTGATCATATACAGTGCCTTGCGAAAGTATTCGGCCCCCTTGAACTTTGCGACCTTTTGCCACATTTCAGGCTTCAAACATAAAGATATAAAACTGTATTTTTTTTTTGTGAAGAATCAACAACAAGTGGGACACAATCATGAAGTGGAATGACATTTATTGGATATTTCAAACTTTTTTTTAACAAATCAAAAAATGAAAAATTGGGCGTGCAAAATTATTCAGCCCCTTTACTTTCAGTGCAGCAAACTCTCTCTAGAAGTTCAGTGAGGATCTCTGAATGATCCAATGTTGACCTAAATGACTAATGATGATAAATACAATCCACCTGTGTGTAATCAAGTCTCCGTATGAATGCACCTTCACTGTGATAGTCTCAGAGGTCCGTTAAAAGCGCAGAGAGCATCATGAAGAACAAGGAACACACCAGGCAGGTCCGAGATACTGTTGTGAAGAAGTTTAAAGCCGGATTTGGATACAAAAATATTTCCCAAGCTTTAAACATCCCAAGGAGCACTGTGCAAGCGATAATATTGAAATGGAAGGAGTATCAGACCACTGCAAATCTACCAAGACCTGGCCGTCCCTCTAAACTTTCAGCTCATACAAGGAGAAGACTGATCAGAGATGCAGCCAAAAGACCCATGATCACTCTGGATGAACTGCAGAGATCTACAGCTGAGGTGGGAGACTCTGTCCATAGGACAACAATCAGTCGTATATTGCACAAATCTGGCTTTTATGGAAGAGTGGCAAGAAGAAAGCCATTTCTTAAAGATATCCATAAAAAGTGTTGTTTAAAGTTTGCCACAAGCCACCTGGGAGACACACCAAACATGTGGAAGAAGGTGCTCTGGTCAGATGAAACCAAAATTGAACTTTTTGGCAACAATGCAAAACGTTATGTTTGGCGTAAAAGCAACACAGCTCATCACCCTGAACACACCATCCCCACTGTCAAACATGGTGGTGGCAGCATCATGGTTTGGGCCTGCTAAATTCTTCAGCAGGGACAGGGAAGATGGTTAAAATCTGCAAAAGAGTCTGCAAAAGACCTGAGACTGGGACGGAGATTTGTCTTCCAACAAGACAATGATCCAAAACATAAAGCAAAATCTACAATGGAATGGTTCAAAAAGAAACATATCCAGGTGTTAGAATGGCCAAGTCAAAGTCCAGACCTGAATCCAATTGAGAATCTGTGGAAAGAACTGAAAACTGCTGTTCACAAATGCTCTCCATCCAACCTCACTGAGCTCGAGCTGTTTTGCAAGGAGGAATGTGAAAAAATATCAGTTTCTCGATGTGAAAAACTGATAGAGACATACCCCAAGCGACTTACAGCTGTAATCGCAGCAAAAGGTGGAGCTACAAAGTATTAACTTAAGGGGGCTGAATAATTTTGCACGCCCAATTTTTCAGTTTTTGATTTGTTAAAAAAAAGTTTGAAATATCCAATAAATGTCGTTCCATTTCATGATTGTGTCCCACTTGTTGTTGATTCTTCACAAAAAAATACAGTTTTATCTTCTTTATGTTTGAAGCCTGAAATGTGGCAAAAGATCGCAAAGTTCAAGGGGGCCGAATACTTTCGCAAGGCACTGTATATAGATACATTGAATGTTTCAATGTTTATTGTGAACGTACAGTATGTTATGCATTTTTTACCTCCTGTTTCAGGAAGTGATGTCACTGAGTACTGCCCCTATATATAGGACCTATTTCAGCTCATGAAATATGGAACATGGGACCATTATGGAACATGGTACATGGGAAAATATGGAACATGGAACATGGGACCAATATGGAACATGGAACATTTTTTTTTTATTTTATTTTTTATTTCACCTTTATTTAACCAGGTAGGCTAGTTGAGAACAAGTTCTCATTTGCAACTGCGACCTGGCCAAGATAAGGCATAGCAGTGTGAACAGACAACACAGAGTTACACATGGAGTAAACAATTAACAAGTCAATAACACAGTAGAAAAAAAGGGGAGTCTATATATACATTGTGTGCAAAAGGCATGAGGTAGGCAAATAATTACAATTATGCAGATTAACACTGGAGTGATAAATGATCAGATGGTTATGTACAGGTAGAGATATTGGTGTGCAAAAGAGCAGAAAAATAAAAATAAATAAATAAAAACAGTATGGGGATGAGGTAGGTGAAAATGGGTGGGCTATTTACCAATAGACTATGTACAGCTGCAGCGATCGGTTAGCTGCTCACATGGGACCAAGATGGAACATGGGACCAATATGGAACATGGTACATGGGAAAATATATAACATGGGACATGGAACCAATATGGAACTTGGAACATGGGACCAAGATGGAACATGGGACCAATATGGAACATGGTACATGGGAAAATATGGAACATGGAACCAATATGGAACTTGGAACATGGGACCAATATGGAACATGGTACATGGGAAAATATGGAACATGGAACATGGAACCAATATGGAACATGGAACATGGGACCAAGATGGAACATGGGACCAATATGGAACATGGTACATGGGAAAATATGGAACATGGAACCAATATGGAACTTGGAACATGGGACCAATATGGAACATGGTACATGGGAAAATATGGAACATGGAACATGGAACCAATATGGAACTTGGAACATGGGACCAATATCGAACATGGAACATGGGACCAATATGGAACATGGGACCAATATGGAACATGGTACATGGGAAAATATGGAACTTGGAACATGGAACCAATATGGAACATGGAACAAGGGACCAATATGGAACTTGGAAAATGGGACCAATATGGAACATGGAACATGGGACCAATATGAAACATGGAACATGGGACCAATATGGAACATGGAACCAATATGGAAATTGGGACCAATATGGAACTTGGGAAATGGGACCAATATGGAACATGGGACCAATATGGAACATGGGACCAATATGGAATATGGAACATGGGACCAATATGGAACATGGGACCAATATGGAACATGGGACCAATATGGAACATGCAACCAATATGGAACATGGAACATGGGACCAATATGGAATATGGAACATGGGACCAATATGGATTGTGGAACATGGGACCAATATGGAATATGGAACATGGGACCAATACGGAACATGGAACCAATATGGAACTTGGGACCAATATGGAACTTGGAAAATGGGACCAATATGGAACATGGAACATGGGACCAATATGGAACTTGGAAAATGGGACCAATATGGAACATGGAACATGGGACCAATATGAAACATGGAACATGGGACCAATATGGAACATGGGACCAATATGGAACTTGGAACCAATATGGAACATGGGACCAATATGGAACATGGAACATGGGACCAATATGGAACATGGAACATGGGACCAATATGGAACATGGGACCAATATGGAACATGGGACCAATATGGAACATGGTACATGGGACCAATATGGAACATGTAACATTGGTCCAATATGGAACATGGAACCAATATGGAACTTGGGTCCAATATGGAACTTGGAAAATGGGACCAATATGGAACATGGAACATGGGACCAATATGGAACATGGAACATGGGACCAATATGGAACATGGGACCATTATGGAACATGGGACCAATATGGAACATGGAACCAGTATGGAACATGGGACCAATATGGAACATGGAACATGGGACCAATATGGAACATGGAACATGGGACCAATATGGAACATTGGACCAATATGGAACATGGGACCAATATGGAACATGGTACATGGGAAAATATGGAACATGGAACAAATATGGAACTTGGAACATGGGACCAATATGGAACATGGTACATGGGAAAATATGGAACATGGAACATGGAACCAATATGGAACTTGGAACATGGGACCAATATGGAACATGGAACATGGGACCAAGATGGAACATGGGACCAATATGGAACATGGTACCAATATGGAACTTGGGTCCAATATGGAACTTGGAAAATGGGACCAATATGGAACATGGAACATGGGACCAATATGGAACATGGGACATGGGACCAATATGGAACATGGGACCATTATGGAACATGGGACCAATATGGAACATGGAACCAATATGGAACATGGGACCAATATAGAACATGGAACATGGGACCAATATGGAACATGGAACATGGGACCAATATGGAACATTGGACCAATATGGAACATGGGACCAATATGGAACATGGTACATGGGAAAATATGGAACATGGAACGAATATGGAACTTGGAACATGGGACCAATATGGAACATGGTACATGGGAAAATATGGAACATGGAACATGGAACCAATATGGAACTTGGAACATGGGACCAATATGGAACATGGAACATGGGACCAAGATGGAACATGGGACCAATATGGAACATGGTACATGGGAAAATATGGAACTTGGAACATGGAACCAATATGGAACATGGAACATGGGACCAATATGGAACTTGGAAAATGGGACCAATATGGAACTTGGGACATGGGACCAATATGAAACATGGAACATGGGACCAATATGGAACATGGAACTAATATGGAACTTGGGACCAATATGTAACTTGGAAAATGGGACCAATATGGAACATGGGACCAATATGGAACATGGAACCAATATGGAACATGGGACCAATATGGAACATGGAACATGGGACCAATATGGAACATGGAACGTGGGACCAATATGGAACATTGGACCAATATGGAACATGGGACCAATATGGAACATGGTACATGGGAAAATATGGAACATGGAACGAATATGGAACTTGGAACATGGGACCAATATGGAACATGGTACATGGGAAAATATGGAACATGGAACCAATATGGAACTTGGAACATGGGACCAATATGGAACATGGAACATGGGACCAAGATGGAACATGGGACCAATATGGAACATGGTACATGGGAAAATATGGAACTTGGAACATGGAACCAATATGGAACATGGAACATGGGACCAATATGGAACTTGGAAAATGGGACCAATATGGAACTTGGGACATGGGACCAATATGAAACATGGAACATGGGACCAATATGGAACATGGAACTAATATGGAACTTGGGACCAATATGTAACTTGGAAAATGGGACCAATATGGAACATGGGACCAATATGGAACATGGGACCAATATGGAACATGGAACATGGGACCAATATGGAACATGGGACCAATATGGAACATGGGACCAATATGGAACATGGAACATGGGACCAATATGGAATATGGAACATGGGACCAATATGGAACATGGGAACAATATGGAACATGGGACCAATATGGAACATGGAACATGGGACCAATATGGAATATGGAACATGGGACCAATATGGAATATGGAACATGGAACCAATATGGAACTTGGGACCAATATGGAACTTGGAAAATGGGACCAATATGGAACATGGAACATGGGACCAATATGGAACTTGGAAAATGGGACCAATATGGAACATGGAACATGGGACCAATATGAAACATGGAACATGGGACCAATATGGAACATGGGACCAATATGGAAGATGGGACCAATATGGAACATGGAACCAAAATGGAACATGGGACCAATATGGAACATGGAACATGGGACCAATATGGAACATGGAACATGGGACCAATATGGAACATGGGACCAATATGGAACATGGGACCAATATGGAACATGGGACCAATATGGAACATGGAACTTGGGACCAGTATGGAACATGGAACACGGGACCAATATGGAACATGGAACTAATATGGAACTTGGGACCAATATGGAACTTGGAAAATGGGACCAATATGGAACATGGGACAATATGGAACATGGGACCAATATGGAACATGGAACATGGGACCAATATGGAATATGGAACATGGGACCAATATGGAATATGGACCATGGGACCAATATGGAACATGGGACCAATATGGAACATGGGACCAATATGGAACATGGAACATAGGACCAATATGGAATATGGAACATGGGACCAATATGGAATATGGAACATGGGACCAATATGGAACATGGAACCAATATGGAACATGGGACCAATATGGAACATGGAAAATGGGACCAATATGGAACTTGGAAAATGGGACCAATATGGAACATGGAACATGGGACCAATCTGAAACATGGAACATGGGACCAATATGGAACATGGGACCAATATGGAAGATGGGACCAATATGGAACATGGAACCAATATGGATCATGGGACCAATATGGAACATGGAACATGGGACCAATATGGAACATGGAACATGGGACCAATATGGAACATGGGACCAATATGGAACATGGGACCAATATGGAACATGGAACATGGGACCAATATGGAACATGGAACATGGGACCAATATGGAACATGGAACCAATATGGAACTTGGGTCCAATATGGAACTTGGAAAATGGGACCAATATGGAACATGGAACAAGGGACCAATATGAAACATGGAACATGGGACCAATATGGAACATGGGACCATTATGGAACATGGGACCAATATGGAACATGGGACCAATATGGAACATGGAACCAATATGGAACATGGGACCAATATGGAACATGGAACATGGGACCAATATGGAACATGGAACATGGGACCAATATGGAACATTTGACCAATATGGAACATGGGACCAATATGGAACATGGAACCAATATGGAACATGGGACCAATATGGAACATGGAACCAATATGGAACATGGAACCAATATGGAAAATGGGACCAATATGGAACATGGAACATGGGACCAATATGGAATATGGAACATGGGACCAATATGGAATATGGAACATGGGACCAATATGGAACATGGGACCAATATGGAACATGGAACATGGGACCAATATGAAACATGGAACTTGGGACCAATATGTAACTTGGAAAATGGGACCAATATGGAACATGGGACCAATATGGAACATGGGACCAATATGGAACATGGTACATGGGACCAATATGGAACATGTAACATTGGTCCAATATGGAACATGGAACCAATATGGAACTTGGGTCCAATATGGAACTTGGAAAATGGGACCAATATGGAACATGGAACATGGGACCAATATGGAACATGGAACATGGGACCAATATGGAACATGGGACCATTATGGAACATGGGACCAATATGGAACATGGAACCAGTATGGAACATGGGACCAATATGGAACATGGAACATGGGACCAATATGGAACATGGAACATGGGACCAATATGGAACATTGGACCAATATGGAACATGGGACCAATATGGAACATGGTACATGGGAAAATATGGAACATGGAACAAATATGGAACTTGGAACATGGGACCAATATGGAACATGGTACATGGGAAAATATGGAACATGGAACATGGAACCAATATGGAACTTGGAACATGGGACCAATATGGAACATGGAACATGGGACCAAGATGGAACATGGGACCAATATGGAACATGGTACCAATATGGAACTTGGGTCCAATATGGAACTTGGAAAATGGGACCAATATGGAACATGGAACATGGGACCAATATGGAACATGGAACATGGGACCAATATGGAACATGGGACCATTATGGAACATGGGACCAATATGGAACATGGAACCAATATGGAACATGGGACCAATATAGAACATGGAACATGGGACCAATATGGAACATTGGACCAATATGGAACATGGGACCAATATGGAACATGGTACATGGGAAAATATGGAACATGGAACGAATATGGAACTTGGAACATGGGACCAATATGGAACATGGAACATAGGACCAATATGGAATATGGAACATGGGACCAATATGGAATATGGAACATGGGACCAATATGGAACATGGAACCAATATGGAACATGGGACCAATATGGAACATGGAAAATGGGACCAATATGGAACTTGGAAAATGGGACCAATATGGAACATGGAACATGGGACCAATCTGAAACATGGAACATGGGACCAATATGGAACATGGGACCAATATGGAAGATGGGACCAATATGGAACATGGAACCAATATGGATCATGGGACCAATATGGAACATGGAACATGGGACCAATATGGAACATGGAACATGGGACCAATATGGAACATGGGACCAATATGGAACATGGGACCAATATGGAACATGGAACATGGGACCAATATGGAACATGGAACATGGGACCAATATGGAACATGGAACCAATATGGAACTTGGGTCCAATATGGAACTTGGAAAATGGGACCAATATGGAACATGGAACAAGGGACCAATATGAAACATGGAACATGGGACCAATATGGAACATGGGACCATTATGGAACATGGGACCAATATGGAACATGGGACCAATATGGAACATGGAACCAATATGGAACATGGGACCAATATGGAACATGGAACATGGGACCAATATGGAACATGGAACATGGGACCAATATGGAACATTTGACCAATATGGAACATGGGACCAATATGGAACATGGAACCAATATGGAACATGGGACCAATATGGAACATGGAACCAATATGGAACATGGAACCAATATGGAAAATGGGACCAATATGGAACATGGAACATGGGACCAATATGGAATATGGAACATGGGACCAATATGGAATATGGAACATGGGACCAATATGGAACATGGGACCAATATGGAACATGGAACATGGGACCAATATGAAACATGGAACTTGGGACCAATATGTAACTTGGAAAATGGGACCAATATGGAACATGGGACCAATATGGAACATGGGACCAATATGGAACATGGTACATGGGACCAATTTGGAACATGTAACATTGGTCCAATATGGAACATGGAACCAATATGGAACTTGGGTCCAATATGGAACTTGGAAAATGGGACCAATATGGAACATGGAACATGGGACCAATATGGAACATGGAACATGGGACCAATATGGAACATGGGACCATTATGGAACATGGGACCAATATGGAACATGGAACCAGTATGGAACATGGGACCAATATGGAACATGGAACATGGGACCAATATGGAACATGGAACATGGGACCAATATGGAACATTGGACCAATATGGAACATGGGACCAATATGGAACATGGTACATGGGAAAATATGGAACATGGAACAAATATGGAACTTGGAACATGGGACCAATATGGAACATGGTACATGGTAAAAAAATATGGAACATGGAACATGGAACCAATATGGAACTTGGAACATGGGACCAATATGGAACATGGAACATGGGACCAAGATGGAACATGGGACCAATATGGAACATGGTACCAATATGGAACTTGGGTCCAATATGGAACTTGGAAAATGGGACCAATATGGAACATGGAACATGGGACCAATATGGAACATGGAACATGGGACCAATATGGAACATGGGACCATTATGGAACATGGGACCAATATGGAACATGGAACCAATATGGAACATGGGACCAATATAGAACATGGAACATGGGACCAATATGGAACATTGGACCAATATGGAACATGGGACCAATATGGAACATGGTACATGGGAAAATATGGAACATGGAACGAATATGGAACTTGGAACATGGGACCAATATGGAACATGGTACATGGGAAAATATGGAACATGGAACATGGAACCAATATGGAACTTGGAACATGGGACCAATATGGAACATGGAACATGGGACCAAGATGGAACATGGGACCAATATGGAACATGGTACATGGGAAAATATGGAACTTGGAACATGGAACCAATATGGAACATGGAACATGGGACCAATATGGAACTTGGAAAATGGGACCAATATGGAACTTGGGACATGGGACCAATATGAAACATGGAACATGGGACCAATATGGAACATGGAACTAATATGGAACTTGGGACCAATATGTAACTTGGAAAATGGGACCAATATGGAACATGGGACCAATATGGAACATGGAACCAATATGGAACATGGGACCAATATGGAACATGGAACATGGGACCAATATGGAACATTGGACCAATATGGAACATGGGACCAATATGGAACATGGTACATGGGAAAATATGGAACATGGAACGAATATGGAACTTGGAACATGGGACCAATATGGAACATGGTACATGGGAAAATATGGAACATGGAACATGGAACCAATATGGAACTTGGAACATGGGACCAATATGGAACATGGAACATGGGACCAAGATGGAACATGGGACCAATATGGAACATGGTACATGGGAAAATATGGAACTTGGAACATGGAACCAATATGGAACATGGAACATGGGACCAATATGGAACTTGGAAAATGGGACCAATATGGAACTTGGGACATGGGACCAATATGAAACATGGAACATGGGACCAATATGGAACATGGAACTAATATGGAACTTGGGACCAATATGTAACTTGGAAAATGGGACCAATATGGAACATGGGACCAATATGGAACATGGGACCAATATGGAACATGGAACATGGGACCAATATGGAACATGGGACCAATATGGAACATGGGACCAATATGGAACATGGAACATGGGACCAATATGGAATATGGAACATGGGACCAATATGGAACATGGGAACAATATGGAACATGGGACCAATATGGAACTTGGAAAATGGGACCAATATGGAACATGGAACATGGGACCAATATGGAACTTGGGACCAATATGGAACTTGGAAAATGGGACCAATATGGAACATGGAACATGGGACCAATATGGAACTTGGAAAATGGGACCAATATGGAACATGGAACATGGGACCAATATGAAACATGGAACATGGGACCAATATGGAACATGGGACCAATATGGAAGATGGGACCAATATGGAACATGGAACCAAAATGGAACATGGGACCAATATGGAACATGGAACATGGGACCAATATGGAACATGGAACATGGGACCAATATGGAACATGGGACCAATATGGAACATGGGACCAATATGGAACATGGGACCAATATGGAACATGGAACTTGGGACCAGTATGGAACATGGAACACGGGACCAATATGGAACATGGAACTAATATGGAACTTGGGACCAATATGGAACTTGGAAAATGGGACCAATATGGAACATGGGACAATATGGAACATGGGACCAATATGGAACATGGAACATGGGACCAATATGGAATATGGAACATGGGACCAATATGGAATATGGACCATGGGACCAATATGGAACATGGGACCAATATGGAACATGGGACCAATATGGAACATGGAACATAGGACCAATATGGAATATGGAACATGGGACCAATATGGAATATGGAACATGGGACCAATATGGAACATGGAACCAATATGGAACATGGGACCAATATGGAACATGGAAAATGGGACCAATATGGAACTTGGAAAATGGGACCAATATGGAACATGGAACATGGGACCAATCTGAAACATGGAACATGGGACCAATATGGAACATGGGACCAATATGGAAGATGGGACCAATATGGAACATGGAACCAATATGGATCATGGGACCAATATGGAACATGGAACATGGGACCAATATGGAACATGGAACATGGGACCAATATGGAACATGGGACCAATATGGAACATGGGACCAATATGGAACATGGAACATGGGACCAATATGGAACATGGAACATGGGACCAATATGGAACATGGAACCAATATGGAACTTGGGTCCAGTATGGAACTTGGAAAATGGGACCAATATGGAACATGGAACAAGGGACCAATATGAAACATGGAACATGGGACCAATATGGAACATGGGACCATTATGGAACATGGGACCAATATGGAACATGGGACCAATATGGAACATGGAACCAATATGGAACATGGGACCAATATGGAACATGGAACATGGGACCAATATGGAACATGGAACATGGGACCAATATGGAACATTTGACCAATATGGAACATGGGACCAATATGGAACATGGAACCAATATGGAACATGGGACCAATATGGAACATGGAACCAATATGGAACATGGAACCAATATGGAACATGGGACCAATATGGAACATGGAACATGGGACCAATATGGAATATGGAACATGGGACCAATATGGAATATGGAACATGGGACCAATATGGAACATGGGACCAATATGGAACATGGAACATGGGACCAATATGAAACATGGAACTTGGGACCAATATGTAACTTGGAAAATGGGACCAATATGGAACATGGGACCAATATGGAACATGGGACCAATATGGAACATGGAACATGGGACCAATATGGAACATGGGACCAATATGGAACATGGGACCAATATGGAACATGGAACATGGGACCAATATGGAATATGGAACATGGGACCAATATGGAACATGGGAACAATATGGAACATGGGACCAATATGGAACATGGAACATGGGACCAATATGGAATATGGAACATGGGACCAATATGGAATATGGAACATGGAACCAATATGCAACTTGGGACCAATATGGAACTTGGAAAATGGGACCAATATGGAACATGGAACATGGGACCAATATGGAACTTGGAAAATGGGACCAATATGGAACATGGAACATGGGACCAATATGAAACATGGAACATGGGACCAATATGGAACATGGGACCAATATGGAAGATGGGAACAATATGGAACATGGAACCTAAATGGAACATGGGACCAATATGGAACATGGAACATGGGACCAATATGGAACATGGAACATGGGACCAATATGGAACATGGGACCAATATGGAACATGGGACCAATATGGAACATGGGACCAATATGGAACATGGAACTTGGGACCAGTATGGAACATGGAACACGGGACCAATATGGAACATGGAACTAATATGGAACTTGGGTCCAATATGGAACTTGGAAAATGGGACCAATATGGAACATGGAACATGGGAACAATATGAAACATGGAACATGGGACCAATATGGAACATGGGACAATTATGGAACATGGGACCAATATGGAACATGGGACCAATATGGAACATGGAACCAATATGGAACATGGGACCAATATGGAACATGGAACATGGGACCAATATGGAACATTGGACCAATATGGAACATGGGACCAATATGGAACATGGAACCAATATGGAACATCGGACCAATATGGAACATGGTACATGGGAAAATATGGAACATGGAACCAATATGGAACTTGGAACATGGGACCAATATGGAACATGGTACATGGGAAAATATGGAACATGGAACATTGAACCAATATGGAACTTGGAACATGGGACCAATATGGAACATGGAACATGGGACCAAGATGGAACATGGGACCAATATGGAACATGGTACATGGGAAAATATGGAACTTGTAACATGGAACCAATATGGAACATGGAACATGGGACCAATATGGAACTTGGAAAATGGGACCAATATGGAACATGGAACATGTCACCAATATGAAACATGGAACATGGGACCAATATGGAACATGGAACCAATATGGAACTTGGGACCAATATGGAACTTGGAAAATGGGACCAATATGGAACATGGGACAATATGGAACATGGGACCAATATGGAACATGGACCATGGGACCAATATGGAATATGGAACATGGGACCAATATGGAATATGGACCATGGGACCAATATGGAACATGGGACCAATATGGAACATGGGACCAATATGGAACATGGAACATAGGACCAATATGGAATATGGAACATGGGACCAATATGGAATATGGAACATGGGACCAATATGGAACATGGAACCAATATGGAACATGGGACCAATATGGAACATGGAACATGGGACCAATATGGAATATGGAACATTGGACCAATATGGAACTTGGAACCAATATGGAACATGGGACCAATATGGAACATGGAACATGGGACCAATATGGAACATGGAACATGGGACCAATCTGAAACATGGAACATGGGACCAATATGGAACATGGGACCAATATGGAAGATGGGACCAATATGGAACATGGAACCAATATGGATCATGGGACCAATATGGAACATGGAACATGGGACCAATATGGAACATGGAACATGGGACCAATATGGAACATGGGACCAATATGGAACATGGGACCAATATGGAACATGGAACATGGGACCAATATGGAACATGGAACATGGGACCAATATGGAACATGGAACCAATATGGAACTTGGGTCCAATATGGAACTTGGAAAATGGGACCAATATGGAACATGGAACAAGGGACCAATATGAAACATGGAACCAATATGGAACATGGGACCATTATGGAACATGGGACCAATATGGAACATGGGACCAATATGGAACATGGAACCAATATGGAACATGGGACCAATATGGAACATGGAACATGGGACCAATATGGAACATGGAACATGGGACCAATATGGAACATTTGACCAATATGGAACATGGGACCAATATGGAACATGGAACCAATATGGAACATGGGACCAATATGGAACATGGAACCAATATGGAACATGGAACCAATATGGAACATGGGACCAATATGGAACATGGAACATGGGACCAATATGGAATATGGAACATGGGACCAATATGGAACATGGGACCAATATGGAACATGGAACATGGGACCAATATGGAATATGGAACTTGGGACCAATATGGAATATGGAACATGGGACCAATATGGAACATGGGACCAATATGGAACATGGAACATGGGACCAATATGGAATATGGAATATGGGACCAATATGGAACATGGGACCAATATGGAATATGGAACATGGGACCAATATGGAACATGGAACCAATATCAAATCAAATGTATTTATATAGCCCTTCGTACATCAGCTGATATCTCAAAGTGCTGAACAGAAACCCAGCCTAAAACACCAAACAGCAAGCAATGCAGATGTAGAAGCACGGTGGAATATGAAATATGGAACATGGGACCAATATGAAACATGGAACATGGGACCAATATGGAATATGGGACCAATATGGAACATGGGACCAATATGGAATATGGAACATGGGACCAATATGGAATATGGGACCAATATGGAACATGGGACCAATATGGAACATGGGACCAATATGGAACATGGAACATGGGACCAATATGGAACATGGAACATGGGACCAATATGGAACATTTGACCAATATGGAACATGGGACCAATATGGAACATGGAACCAATATGGAACATGGGACCAATATGGAACATGGAACCAATATGGAACATGGAACCAATATGGAACATGGGACCAATATGGAACATGGAACATGGGACCAATATGGAATATGGAACATGGGACCAATATGGAACATGGGACCAATATGGAACATGGAACATGGGACCAATATGGAATATGGAACATGGGACCAATATGGAATATGGAACATGGGACCAATATGGAACATGGGACCAATATGGAACATGGAACATGGGACCAATATGGAATATGGAATATGGGACCAATATGGAACATGGGACGAATATGGAATATGGAACATGGGACCAATATGGAACATGGAACCAATATCAAATCAAATGTATTTATATAGCCCTTCGTACATCAGCTGATATCTCAAAGTGCTGAACAGAAACCCAGCCTAAAACACCAAACAGCAAGCAATGCAGATGTAGAAGCACGGTGGAATATGAAATATGGAACATGGGACCAATATGAAACATGGAACATGGGACCAATATGGAATATGGGACCAATATGGAACATGGGACCAATATGGAATATGGAACATGGGACCAATATGGAATATGGGACCAATATGGAACATGGGACCAATATGGAACATGGGACCAATATGGAATATGGGACCAATATGGAATATGGAACATGGGACCAATATGGAACATGGGACCAATATGGAACATGGGACCAATATGGAACATGGGACCAATATGGAATATGGGACCAATATGGAATATGGAACATGGGACCAATATGGAACATGGGACCAATATGGAACATGGGACCAATATGGAACATGGGACCAATATGGAATATGGAACATGGGACCAATATGGAATATGGAACATGGGACCAATATGGAATATGGAACATGGGACCAATATGGAACATGGGACCAATATGGAACATGGGACCAATATGGAATATGGAACATGGGACCAATATGGAATATGGAACATGGGACCAATATGGAACATGGGACCAATATGGAACATGGGACCAATATGGAATATGGAACATGGGACCAATATGGAACATGGGACCAATATGGAACATGGGACCAATATGGAATATGGAACATGGGACCAATATGGAATATGGAACATGGGACCAATATGGAACATGGGACCAATATGGAACATGGGACCAATATGGAATATGGGACCAATATGGAATATCGGACCAACATTTTGTTCATTATGGTAGTTAGGTCTCATTAGTGCTTACTCCCTTACACACTCTCTCTCTCTCTCACACACACACACACACACACACACACACACACACACACACACACACACACACACACACACACACACACACACACACACACACACACTGACGCACAAACACACGCTGTCACACACACACACACCACACACATACTCACGTACACACACATACCCACTCACATACACACCCACACACACTGACACACAAACACACACACACACACACACACACACACACACACACACACACACACACACACACACACACACACACACACACACACTGACGCACAAACACACGCTGTCACACACACACACACCACACACATACTCACGTACACACACATACCCACTCACATACACACCCACACACACTGACACACAAACGCACACACACACACACCACACATATACGCACGTTCACACACACACACCCACACACACATATGCTCACACGCACATGCATACAAACACAAACACACATGCACACACACGCAAGCAGGTACACACACACACACTATACACACACGCCCACACACACACATGCCCACATGCACCCACACACACACAAACTCACACATTCATATGCACACACACACAGTTAACCGCACGCACACACACACACAAGGTTCTATGTCCAGTATAATATAACATCCAAACATAAAGGGGTTATGTGAACCAGTAGGTTGCTCATTCCTTCCTCTCCCATGCAGCCCCCTGTTCTTTTGACCTAAAGTCATGATGACATGTCCTCTCCTCCACCTTCCTCCCTCCTCTTCTCCTCTCCTCCAGTCCCTATTTCTGTCTGACTGTAAGTCACTGTGACATGACTGGGGGCACCACTTCCTTACTAGCTGTCACTATGGGTCTGTCCCTAAAGGCGCCCTGGTCCCTATGGGCCCTGGTCAAAAGTAGTGCGCTGTATAGGGAATAGGGTGCCGTTGGGGACGAAGTCCATGTGTGTTGCTGCAGTATCCTGCATGTTGTTGGGTGGGAAGGAATGATGCAGGAGTAAAATGTGACAAAAAAGGTGTGAATTAATGATTTAATCTTTAGATGTGACACTACTTTAATAAGGTATGAATGAATGATTTAACCTTTAGATGTGGGACTACTTTAATAAGGTGTGAATGAATGATTTAACCTTTAGATGTGACACTACTTTAATAAGGTTTGAATGAATGATTTAACCTTTAGATGTGACACTACTTTAATAAGGTATGAATGAATAATTTAACCTTTAGATGTGGGACTACTTTAATAAGGTGTGAATGAATGATTTAACCTTTAGATGTGACACAACTTTAATAAGGTATGAATGAATGATTTAACCTTTAGATGTGGGACTACTTTAATAAGGTGTGAATGAATGATTTAACCTTTAGATGTGGGACTACTTTAATAAGGTATGAATGAATGATTTAACCTTTAGATGTGGGACTACTTTAATAAGGTATAAATGAATGATTTAACCTTTAGATGTGGGACTACTTTAATAAGGTGTGAATGAATGATTTAACCTTTAGATGTGGGACTACTTTAATAAGGTGTGAATGAATGATTTAACCTTTAGATGTGGGACTACTTTAATAAGGTGTGAATGAATAATTTAACCTTTAGATGTGACACTACTTTAATAAGGTGTGAATTAATGATTTAACCTTTAGATGTGGGACTATTTTAATGAGGTGTGAATGAATGATTTAACCTTTAGATGTGACACTACTTTAATAAGGTGTGAATGAATGATTTAACCTTTAGATGTGGGACTATTTTAATAAGGTATGAATGAATGATTTAACCTTTAGGTGTGGGACTACTTTAATAAGGTATGAATTAATGATTAACGAACGGTATCATTTCAGTTTGCCTGCCTTCCCGGAAGCTGTTGCTATGTAACCTCTTTCTAGCTTGGTAGCATAACAAATGATTAGCTAGACATCATATGATTTCAGGTGTTTTTGTAAATTCAATCTGGAGTGCCAGAGTGCGCTCTGGGGTTTTGTAAATTCAGAGCATTTGGCTCACCGTATTCAGAGTGCACACTGGATGCTGTGGCCGAGGAGTAGGGTTGATCCGAGCTGGTTAAGCTGTTTTCATGTTATCCAGACTGTTGTTGACTGCAACTGTGCTGCTGGCAACAACTGAATAACGCTTTTTTTGACGACATTTACTGACTCCGGCCGTATTCAACGGGTGTTGAGCGTTTGTAAATTCATCAGTTATTCTGCGCTCTGGCACGCTCAGACGAGAGTTCTGAAATCGGAGTAGATAGCCGAACTGAATTAACAATGGCCACTGAGAACGTACAACGACTATACCACTTAACTAAACTAAGAATTACGTGAATAATCAAGTCAATAAACGTTGGGTAGTTAGTTAGATAGCATATTGTTAAAATACTGGCAAGTTCAATGTATTAGTAGCCAACTAATATTACGTTAGGTAGCTAGCTAACATAGTGGTTCATACTGCTGTAATGTTATTCAGGTCGTAAGGATAGCCTAGCTAACATAGTGGTTCATACTGCTGTAATGTTGTTCGGGTCGTAAGGGCAGCCTAGCTAACATAGTGGTTCATACTGCTGTAATGTTATTCGGGTCGTAAGGACAGCCTAGCTAACATAGTGGTTCATACTGCTGTAATATTATTCGGGTCGTAAGGATAGCCTAGCTAACATAGTGGTTCATACTGCTGTAATGTTATTCGGGTCGTAAGGATAGCCTAGCTAACATAGTGGTTCATACTGCTGTATTGTTATTCGGGTCGTAAGGATAGCCTAGCTAACATAGTGGTTCATACTGCTGTAATGTTATTCGGGTCGTAAGGATAGCCTAGCTAACATAGTGGTTCATACTGCTGTAATGTTATTCGGGTCGTAAGGATAGCCTAGCTAACATAGTGGTTCATACTGCTGTAATGTTATTCGGGTCGTAAGGATAGCCTAGCTAACATAGTGGTTCATACTGCTGTAATGTTATTCGGGTCGTAAGGATAGCCTAGCTAACATAGTGGTTCATACTGCTGTAATGTTATTCAGGTCATAAGGATAGCCTAGCTAACATAGTGGTTCATACTGCTGTAATGTTATTTGGGTCGTAAGGATAGCCTAGCTAACATAGTGGTTCATTCTGCTGTAATGTTATTCAGGTCGTAAGGACAGCCTAGCTAACATAGTGGTTCATACTGCTGTAATGTTATTCAGGTCGTAAGGACAGCCTAGCTAACATAGTGGTTCATACTGCTGTAATGTTATTCAGGTCGTAAGGATAGCCTAGCTAACATAGTGGTTCATACTGCTGTAATGTTATTCAGGTCGTAAGGATAGCCTAGCTAACATAGTGGTTCATACTGCTGTAATGTTATTCGGGTCGTAAGGATAGCCTAGCTAACATAGTGGTTCATACTGCTGTAATGTTATTCAGGTCGTAAGGATAGCCTAGCTAACATAGTGGTTCATACTGCTGTAATGTTATTCGGGTCGTAAGGACAGCCTAGCTAACATAGTGGTTCATGCTGCTGTAATGTTATTCGGGTCGTAAGGATAGCCTAGCTAACATAGTGGTTCATACTGCTGTAATGTTATTCGGGTCGTAAGGATAGCCTAGCTAACATAGTGGTTCATACTGCTGTAATGTTATTCGGGTCATAAGGATAGCCTAGCTAACATAGTGGTTCATACTGCTGTAATGTTATTCGGGTCATAAGGATAGCCTAGCTAACATAGTGGTTCATACTGCTGTAATGTTATTCGGGTCGTAAGGATAGCCTAGCTAACATAGTGGTTCATACTTCTGTAATGTTATTCGGGTCGTAAGGACAGCCTAGCTAACATAGTGGTTCATACTGCTGTAATGTTATTCAGGTCGTAAGGACAGCCTAGCTAACATAGTGGTTCATACTACTGTAATGTTATTCAGGTCGTAAGGATAGCCTAGCTAACATAGTGGTTCATACTACTGTAATGTTATTCAGGTCGTAAGGATAGCCTAGCTAACATAGTGGTTCATACTGCTGTAATGTTATTTGGGTAGTAAGGACAGCCTAGCTAACATAGTGGTTCATACTGCTGTAATGTTATTTGGGTCGTAACATTATGTGTAAAGTAACTTATTGGTAAATTCATTGCTTTATTACATTGCTCAACATTTTCTTAACATTTGTCATAATTAGTTACAGCAAGGAATTTGTATCGGCTCTCGTCTGACTTTTTTCCGCCATTTACTTCAAATCTGAAAACGTTGCGAAGCCACATTTCCTGAAGAATTGCATTATGGGCCGTAAAAGCACAGAAATAGTGTTGTCTGCTTGTATACTTGATATTTTGGCGAATTTAGAACGACATTCGGGAACTTCTGGCATACTAACTAGATCCATAATGTGACCAATAAGCATACGACATACTCAATTTATATCACAAATAGTACGGTAAGGGCAGTTAGTATGAGTATTCCAACACAGCTATTGATTTTCACAATAAAGAAGCAGTTTTATCAGTTGGTTGAATTTCCTACTTAACTTAAAAATAGATGTGTTGGCAGAAAAACCCCAACAGTTAACCTGAGCGACGCAGTATATCAAATCAAATCCAAATGTATTTGAAATGTTTACTTACAAGCCCTTAAGCAACAATGCAGTTCAAGAAAATTGAGAAAATATTTACTAAATAAACTAAAGTAAAAAATAAAATAAAAAGTATCACAATTAAACAACAATAACAAGGTTATACACTGGGGGTACCAGTTTGAGTCTATATGCGAGGTACAGGTCAGTCAAGGAAATGTGTACATGTAGGTAGAGGTAAAGTGACTATGCATAGATAATAAACAGCGAAGTAGCAGCAGTTTAAAAACGAAGGGGGGGGGGGTCAATGTAAATAGTCCAATTGCCATTTGATTAATTGTTCAGCAGTTTTATGGCTTGGGTTTAGAAGCTGTTAAGGTGCCTTTTGGACCTAGATTTGGCGCTCCGGTACCGCTTGCCGTGCGGGAGCAGAGAGAACCGTCAATGACTTGGGTGGCTGGAGTCTTTGACAATCACAAAATACATCCATTAATTGTTTGTGTCCCTGTCACTAACACAGACTGGAGTATAAAATATGTCCTGTCACTACTGGAGTAGAAAATATGTCCTGTCACTACTGGAGTATAAAATGTGTCCCTGTCACTAACACAGACTGGAGTATAAAATATGTCCCTGTCACTAACACAGACTGGAGTATAAAATATGTCCCTGTCACTAACACAGACTGGATTATAAAATATGTCCCTGTCACTAACACAGACTGGAGTATAAAATATGTCCCTGTCACTAACACAGACTGGAGTAAAAAATATGTCCTGTCACTACTGGAGTATAAAATATGTCCCTGTGACTAACACAGACTGGAGTATAAAATATGTCCCTGTCACTAACACAGACTGGAGTATAAAATATGTCCCTGTCACTAACACAGACTGGAGTATAAAATATGTCCTGTCACTAACACAGACTGGAGTATAAAATATGTCCTGTCACTAACAGACTGGAGTAGAAAATATGTCCCTGTCACTAACACAGACTGGAGTATAAAATATGTCCTGTCACTACTGGAGTATAAAATATGTCCTGTCACTAACACAGACTGGAGTATAAAATATGTCCTGTCACTACTGGAGTATAAAATATGTCCTGTCACTAACACAGACTGGAGTATAAAATATGTCCTGTCACTACTGGAGTATAAAATATGTCCCTGTCACTAACACAGACTGGAGTATAAAATATGTCCCTGTAACTAACACAGACTGGAGTATAAAATATGTCCTGTCACTACTGGAGTATAAAATATGTCCTGTCACTACTGGAGTATAAAATATGTCCCTGTCACTACTGGAGTATAAAATATGTCCTGTCACTAACACAGACTGGAGTATAAAATATGTCCTGTCACTAACACAGACTGGAGTATAAAATATGTCCCTGTCACTAACACAGACTGGAGTATAAAATATGTCCTGTCACTACTGGAGTATAAAACATGTCCTGTCACTAACACAGACTGGAGTATAAAATATGTCCTGTCACTATTGGAGTATAAAATATGTCCTGTCACTACTGGAGTATAAAATATGTCCTGTCACTACTGGAGTATAAAATATGTCCCTGTCACTAACACAGACTGGAGTATAAAATATCTCCCTGTCACTAACACAGACTGGAGTATAAAATATGTCCCTGTCACTAACACAGACTGGATTATAAAATATGTCCCTGTCACTAACACAGACTGGAGTATAAAATATGTCCCTGTCACTAACACAGACTGGAGTAAAAAATATGTCCTGTCACTACTGGAGTATAAAATATGTCCCTGTGACTAACACAGACTGGAGTATAAAATATGTCCCTGTCACTAACACAGACTGGAGTATAAAATATGTCCCTGTCACTAACACAGACTGGAGTATAAAATATGTCCTGTCACTAACACAGACTGGAGTATAAAATATGTCCTGTCACTAACAGACTGGAGTAGAAAATATGTCCCTGTCACTAACACAGACTGGAGTATAAAATATGTCCTGTCACTACTGGAGTATAAAATATGTCCTGTCACTAACACAGACTGGAGTATAAAATATGTCCTGTCACTACTGGAGTATAAAATATGTCCTGTCACTAACACAGACTGGAGTATAAAATATGTCCTGTCACTACTGGAGTATAAAATATGTCCCTGTCAGTAACACAGACTGGAGTATAAAATATGTCCCTGTAACTAACACAGACTGGAGTATAAAATACGTCCTGTCACTACTGGAGTATAAAATATGTCCCTGTCACTACTGGAGTATAAAATATGTCCTGTCACTAACACAGACTGGAGTATAAAATATGTCCTGTCACTAACACAGACTGGAGTATAAAATATGTCCCTGTCACTAACACAGACTGGAGTATAAAATATGTCCTGTCACTACTGGAGTATAAAACATGTCCTGTCACTAACACAGACTGGAGTATAAAATATGTCCTGTCACTACTGGAGTATAAAATATGTCCTGTCACTACTGGAGTATAAAATATGTCCTGTCACTAACACAGACTGGAGTATAAAATATGTCCTGTCACTACTGGAGTATAAAATATGTCCTGTCACTACCGGAGTATAAAATATGTCCTGTCACTAACACAGACTGGAGTATAAAATATGTCCCTGTCACTAACACAGACTGGAGTATAAAATATGTCCTGTCACTACTGGAGTATAAAACATGTCCTGTCACTAACACAGACTGGAGTATAAAATATGTCCTGTCACTACTGGAGTATAAAATATGTCCTGTCACTAACACAGACTGGAGTATAAAATATGTCCCTGTCACTAACACAGACTGGAGTATAAAATATGTCCTGTCACTAACACAGACTGGAGTATAAAATATGTCCTGTCACTAACACAGACTGGAGTATAAAATATGTCCCTGTCACTAACACAGACTGGAGTATAAAATATGTCCTGTCACTACTGGAGTATAAAATATGTCCCTGTCACTAACACAGACTGGAGTATAAAATATGTCCTGTCACTACTGGAGTATAAAATATGTCCTGTCACTAACACAGACTGGAGTATAAAATATGTCCCTGTCACTAACACAGACTGGAGTATAAAATATGTCCCTGTCACTACTGGAGTATAAAATATGTCCTGTCACTAACACAGACTGGAGTATAAAATATGTCCTGTCACAAACACAGACTGGAGTATGAAATATGTCCTGTCACTAACACAGACTGGAGTATAAAATATGTCCCTGTCACTAACACAGACTGGAGTATAAAATATGTCCCTGTCACTAACACAGACTGGAGTATAAAACATGTCCCTGTCACTAACACAGACTGGAGTATAAAATATGTCCTGTCACTAAGACACACTGGAGTATAAAATATGTCCCTGTCACTAACACAGACTGGAGTATAAAATATGTCCTGTCACTACTGGAGTATAAAATATGTCCCTGTCACTAACACAGACTGGAGTATAAAATATGTCCTGTCACTACTGGAGTATAAAATATGTCCTGTCACTACCGGAGTATAAAATATGTCCTGTCACTAACACAGACTGGAGTATAAAATATGTCCCTGTCACTAACACAGACTGGAGTATAAAATATGTCCTGTCACTACTGGAGTATAAAACATGTCCTGTCACTAACACAGACTGGAGTATAAAATATGTCCTGTCACTACTGGAGTATAAAATATGTCCTGTCACTAACACAGACTGGAGTATAAAATATGTCCCTGTCACTAACACAGACTGGAGTATAAAATATGTCCTGTCACTAACACAGACTGGAGTATAAAATATGTCCTGTCACTAACACAGACTGGAGTATAAAATATGTCCCTGTCACTAACACAGACTGGAGTATAAAATATGTCCTGTCACTACTGGAGTATAAAATATGTCCCTGTCACTAACACAGACTGGAGTATAAAATATGTCCTGTCACTACTGGAGTATAAAATATGTCCTGTCACTAACACAGACTGGAGTATAAAATATGTCCTGTCACTACTGGAGTATAAAATATGTCCTGTCACTAACACAGACTGGAGTATAAAATATGTCCTGTCACTACTGGAGTATAAAATATGTCCCTGTCACTAACACAGACTGGAGTATAAAATATGTCCCTGTAACTAACACAGACTGGAGTATAAAATATGTCCTGTCACTACTGGAGTATAAAATATGTCCTGTCACTACTGGAGTATAAAATATGTCCCTGTCACTACTGGAGTATAAAATATGTCCTGTCACTAACACAGACTGGAGTATAAAATATGTCCTGTCACTAACACAGACTGGAGTATAAAATATGTCCCTGTCACTAACACAGACTGGAGTATAAAATATGTCCTGTCACTACTGGAGTATAAAACATGTCCTGTCACTAACACAGACTGGAGTATAAAATATGTCCTGTCACTACTGGAGTATAAAATATGTCCTGTCACTACTGGAGTATAAAATATGTCCTGTCACTAACACAGACTGGAGTATAAAATATGTCCTGTCACTACTGGAGTATAAAATATGTCCTGTCACTACCGGAGTATAAAATATGTCCTGTCACTAACACAGACTGGAGTATAAAATATGTCCCTGTCACTAACACAGACTGGAGTATAAAATATGTCCTGTCACTACTGGAGTATGAAACATGTCCTGTCACTAACACAGACTGGAGTATAAAATATGTCCTGTCACTACTGGAGTATAAAATATGTCCTGTCACTAACACAGACTGGAGTATAAAATATGTCCCTGTCACTAACACAGACTGGAGTATAAAATATGTCCTGTCACTAACACAGACTGGAGTATAAAATATGTCCTGTCACTAACACAGACTGGAGTATAAAATATGTCCCTGTCACTAACACAGACTGGAGTATAAAATATGTCCTGTCACTACTGGAGTATAAAATATGTCCCTGTCACTAACACAGACTGGAGTATAAAATATGTCCTGTCACTACTGGAGTATAAAATATGTCCTGTCACTAACACAGACTGGAGTATAAAATATGTCCCTGTCACTAACACAGACTGGAGTATAAAATATGTCCCTGTCACTACTGGAGTATAAAATATGTCCTGTCACTAACACAGACTGGAGTATAAAATATGTCCTGTCACAAACACAGACTGGAGTATGAAATATGTCCTGTCACTAACACAGACTGGAGTATAAAATATGTCCCTGTCACTAACACAGACTGGAGTATAAAATATGTCCCTGTCACTAACACAGACTGGAGTATAAAACATGTCCCTGTCACTAACACAGACTGGAGTATAAAATATGTCCTGTCACTAAGACACACTGGAGTATAAAATATGTCCCTGTCACTAACACAGACTGGAGTATAAAATATGTCCTGTCACTACTGGAGTATAAAATATGTCCCTGTCACTAACACAGACTGGAGTATAAAATATATCCTGTCACTAACACTGACTGGAGTATAAAATATGTCCTGTCACTACTGGAGTATAAAATACGTCCTGTCACTACTGGAGTATAAAATATGTCCCTGTCACTACTGGAGTATAAAATATGTCCTGTCACTACTGGAGTATAAAATACGTCCTGTCACTACTGGAGTATAAAATATGTCCCTGTCACTACTGGAGTATAAAATATGTCCTGTCACTAACACAGACTGGAGTATAAAATATGTCCTGTCACTACTGGAGTATAAAATACGTCCTGTCACTACTGGAGTATAAAATATGTCCCTGTCACTACTGGAGTATAAAATATGTCCTGTCACTAACACAGACTGGAGTATAAAATATGTCCCTGTCACTAACACAGACTGGAGTATAAAATATGTCCCTGTCACTACTGGAGTATAAAATATGTCCCTGTCACTAACACAGACTGGAGTATAAAATATGTCCCTGTCACTACTGGAGTATAAAATATGTCCCTGTCACTACTGGAGTATAAAATATGTCCCTGTCACTAACACAGACTGGAGTATAAAATATGTCCCTGTCACTACTGGAGTATAAAATACGTCCTGTCACTACTGGAGTATAAAATACGTCCTGTCACTACTGGAGTATAAAATATGTCCTGTCACTAACACAGACTGGAGTATAAAATATTTCCCTGTCACTAACACAGACTGGAGTATAAAATATGTCCTGTCACTAACACAGACTGGAGTATAAAATATGTCCTGTCACTACTGGAGTATAAAATATGTCCTGTCACTACCGGAGTATAAAATATGTCCTGTCACTAACACAGACTGGAGTATAAAATATGTCCCTGTCACTAACACAGACTGGAGTATAAAATATGTCCTGTCACTACTGGAGTATAAAACATGTCCTGTCACTAACACAGACTGGAGTATAAAATATGTCCTGTCACTACTGGAGTATAAAATATGTCCTGTCACTAACACAGACTGGAGTATAAAATATGTCCCTGTCACTAACACAGACTGGAGTATAAAATATGTCCTGTCACTAACACAGACTGGAGTATAAAATATGTCCTGTCACTAACACAGACTGGAGTATAAAATATGTCCCTGTCACTAACACAGACTGGAGTATAAAATATGTCCTGTCACTACTGGAGTATAAAATATGTCCCTGTCACTAACACAGACTGGAGTATAAAATATGTCCTGTCACTACTGGAGTATAAAATATGTCCTGTCACTAACACAGACTGGAGTATAAAATATGTCCCTGTCACTAACACAGACTGGAGTATAAAATATGTCCCTGTCACTACTGGAGTATAAAATATGTCCTGTCACTAACACAGACTGGAGTATAAAATATGTCCTGTCACAAACACAGACTGGAGTATGAAATATGTCCTGTCACTAACACAGACTGGAGTATAAAATATGTCCCTGTCACTAACACAGACTGGAGTATAAAATATGTCCCTGTCACTAACACAGACTGGAGTATAAAACATGTCCCTGTCACTAACACAGACTGGAGTATAAAATATGTCCTGTCACTAAGACACACTGGAGTATAAAATATGTCCCTGTCACTAACACAGACTGGAGTATAAAATATGTCCTGTCACTACTGGAGTATAAAATATGTCCCTGTCACTAACACAGACTGGAGTATAAAATATATCCTGTCACTAACACTGACTGGAGTATAAAATATGTCCTGTCACTACTGGAGTATAAAATACGTCCTGTCACTACTGGAGTATAAAATATGTCCCTGTCACTACTGGAGTATAAAATATGTCCTGTCACTACTGGAGTATAAAATACGTCCTGTCACTACTGGAGTATAAAATATGTCCCTGTCACTACTGGAGTATAAAATATGTCCTGTCACTAACACAGACTGGAGTATAAAATATGTCCTGTCACTACTGGAGTATAAAATACGTCCTGTCACTACTGGAGTATAAAATATGTCCCTGTCACTACTGGAGTATAAAATATGTCCTGTCACTAACACAGACTGGAGTATAAAATATGTCCCTGTCACTAACACAGACTGGAGTATAAAATATGTCCCTGTCACTACTGGAGTATAAAATATGTCCCTGTCACTAACACAGACTGGAGTATAAAATATGTCCCTGTCACTACTGGAGTATAAAATATGTCCCTGTCACTACTGGAGTATAAAATATGTCCCTGTCACTAACACAGACTGGAGTATAAAATATGTCCCTGTCACTACTGGAGTATAAAATACGTCCTGTCACTACTGGAGTATAAAATACGTCCTGTCACTACTGGAGTATAAAATATGTCCTGTCACTAACACAGACTGGAGTATAAAATATTTCCCTGTCACTAACACAGACTGGAGTATAAAATATGTCCTGTCACTAACACAGACTGGAGTATAAAATATGTCCTGTCACTACTGGAGTATAAAATATGTCCTGTCACTACCGGAGTATAAAATATGTCCTGTCACTAACACAGACTGGAGTATAAAATATGTCCCTGTCACTAACACAGACTGGAGTATAAAATATGTCCTGTCACTACTGGAGTATAAAACATGTCCTGTCACTAACACAGACTGGAGTATAAAATATGTCCTGTCACTACTGGAGTATAAAATATGTCCTGTCACTAACACAGACTGGAGTATAAAATATGTCCCTGTCACTAACACAGACTGGAGTATAAAATATGTCCTGTCACTAACACAGACTGGAGTATAAAATATGTCCTGTCACTAACACAGACTGGAGTATAAAATATGTCCTGTCACTACTGGAGTATAAAATATGTCCTGTCACTACCGGAGTATAAAATATGTCCTGTCACTAACACAGACTGGAGTATAAAATATGTCCCTGTCACTAACACAGACTGGAGTATAAAATATGTCCTGTCACTACTGGAGTATAAAACATGTCCTGTCACTAACACAGACTGGAGTATAAAATATGTCCTGTCACTACTGGAGTATAAAATATGTCCTGTCACTAACACAGACTGGAGTATAAAATATGTCCCTGTCACTAACACAGACTGGAGTATAAAATATGTCCTGTCACTAACACAGACTGGAGTATAAAATATGTCCTGTCACTAACACAGACTGGAGTATAAAATATGTCCCTGTCACTAACACAGACTGGAGTATAAAATATGTCCTGTCACTACTGGAGTATAAAATATGTCCCTGTCACTAACACAGACTGGAGTATAAAATATGTCCTGTCACTACTGGAGTATAAAATATGTCCTGTCACTAACACAGACTGGAGTATAAAATATGTCCCTGTCACTAACACAGACTGGAGTATAAAATATGTCCCTGTCACTACTGGAGTATAAAATATGTCCTGTCACTAACACAGACTGGAGTATAAAATATGTCCTGTCACAAACACAGACTGGAGTATGAAATATGTCCTGTCACTAACACAGACTGGAGTATAAAATATGTCCCTGTCACTAACACAGACTGGAGTATAAAATATGTCCCTGTCACTAACACAGACTGGAGTATAAAACATGTCCCTGTCACTAACACAGACTGGAGTATAAAATATGTCCTGTCACTAACACACACTGGAGTATAAAATATGTCCCTGTCACTAACACAGACTGGAGTATAAAATATGTCCTGTCACTACTGGAGTATAAAATATGTCCCTGTCACTAACACAGACTGGAGTATAAAATATATCCTGTCACTAACACAGACTGGAGTATAAAATATGTCCCTGTCACTAACACAGACTGGAGTATAAAATATGTCCTGTCACTACTGGAGTATAAAATATGTCCCTGTCACTAACACAGACTGGAGTATAAAATATGTCCTGTCACTACTGGAGTATAAAATATGTCCTGTCACTAACACAGACTGGAGTATAAAATATGTCCCTGTCACTAACACAGACTGGAGTATAAAATATGTCCCTGTCACTACTGGAGTATAAAATATGTCCTGTCACTAACACAGACTGGAGTATAAAATATGTCCTGTCACAAACACAGACTGGAGTATGAAATATGTCCTGTCACTAACACAGACTGGAGTATAAAATATGTCCCTGTCACTAACACAGACTGGAGTATAAAATATGTCCCTGTCACTAACACAGACTGGAGTATAAAACATGTCCCTGTCACTAACACAGACTGGAGTATAAAATATGTCCTGTCACTAAGACACACTGGAGTATAAAATATGTCCCTGTCACTAACACAGACTGGAGTATAAAATATGTCCTGTCACTACTGGAGTATAAAATATGTCCCTGTCACTAACACAGACTGGAGTATAAAATATATCCTGTCACTAACACTGACTGGAGTATAAAATATGTCCTGTCACTACTGGAGTATAAAATACGTCCTGTCACTACTGGAGTATAAAATATGTCCCTGTCACTACTGGAGTATAAAATATGTCCTGTCACTACTGGAGTATAAAATACGTCCTGTCACTACTGGAGTATAAAATATGTCCCTGTCACTACTGGAGTATAAAATATGTCCTGTCACTAACACAGACTGGAGTATAAAATATGTCCTGTCACTACTGGAGTATAAAATACGTCCTGTCACTACTGGAGTATAAAATATGTCCCTGTCACTACTGGAGTATAAAATATGTCCTGTCACTAACACAGACTGGAGTATAAAATATGTCCCTGTCACTAACACAGACTGGAGTATAAAATATGTCCCTGTCACTACTGGAGTATAAAATATGTCCCTGTCACTAACACAGACTGGAGTATAAAATATGTCCCTGTCACTACTGGAGTATAAAATATGTCCCTGTCACTACTGGAGTATAAAATATGTCCCTGTCACTAACACAGACTGGAGTATAAAATATGTCCCTGTCACTACTGGAGTATAAAATACGTCCTGTCACTACTGGAGTATAAAATACGTCCTGTCACTACTGGAGTATAAAATATGTCCTGTCACTAACACAGACTGGAGTATAAAATATTTCCCTGTCACTAACACAGACTGGAGTATAAAATATGTCCTGTCACTAACACAGACTGGAGTATAAAATATGTCCTGTCACTACTGGAGTATAAAATATGTCCTGTCACTACCGGAGTATAAAATATGTCCTGTCACTAACACAGACTGGAGTATAAAATATGTCCCTGTCACTAACACAGACTGGAGTATAAAATATGTCCTGTCACTACTGGAGTATAAAACATGTCCTGTCACTAACACAGACTGGAGTATAAAATATGTCCTGTCACTACTGGAGTATAAAATATGTCCTGTCACTAACACAGACTGGAGTATAAAATATGTCCCTGTCACTAACACAGACTGGAGTATAAAATATGTCCTGTCACTAACACAGACTGGAGTATAAAATATGTCCTGTCACTAACACAGACTGGAGTATAAAATATGTCCTGTCACTACTGGAGTATAAAATATGTCCTGTCACTACCGGAGTATAAAATATGTCCTGTCACTAACACAGACTGGAGTATAAAATATGTCCCTGTCACTAACACAGACTGGAGTATAAAATATGTCCTGTCACTACTGGAGTATAAAACATGTCCTGTCACTAACACAGACTGGAGTATAAAATATGTCCTGTCACTACTGGAGTATAAAATATGTCCTGTCACTAACACAGACTGGAGTATAAAATATGTCCCTGTCACTAACACAGACTGGAGTATAAAATATGTCCTGTCACTAACACAGACTGGAGTATAAAATATGTCCTGTCACTAACACAGACTGGAGTATAAAATATGTCCCTGTCACTAACACAGACTGGAGTATAAAATATGTCCTGTCACTACTGGAGTATAAAATATGTCCCTGTCACTAACACAGACTGGAGTATAAAATATGTCCTGTCACTACTGGAGTATAAAATATGTCCTGTCACTAACACAGACTGGAGTATAAAATATGTCCCTGTCACTAACACAGACTGGAGTATAAAATATGTCCCTGTCACTACTGGAGTATAAAATATGTCCTGTCACTAACACAGACTGGAGTATAAAATATGTCCTGTCACAAACACAGACTGGAGTATGAAATATGTCCTGTCACTAACACAGACTGGAGTATAAAATATGTCCCTGTCACTAACACAGACTGGAGTATAAAATATGTCCCTGTCACTAACACAGACTGGAGTATAAAACATGTCCCTGTCACTAACACAGACTGGAGTATAAAATATGTCCTGTCACTAACACACACTGGAGTATAAAATATGTCCCTGTCACTAACACAGACTGGAGTATAAAATATGTCCTGTCACTACTGGAGTATAAAATATGTCCCTGTCACTAACACAGACTGGAGTATAAAATATATCCTGTCACTAACACTTACTGGAGTATAAAATATGTCCTGTCACTACTGGAGTATAAAATACGTCCTGTCACTACTGGAGTATAAAATATGTCCCTGTCACTACTGGAGTATAAAATATGTCCTGTCACTACTGGAGTATAAAATACGTCCTGTCACTACTGGAGTATAAAATATGTCCCTGTCACTACTGGAGTATAAAATATGTCCTGTCACTAACACAGACTGGAGTATAAAATATGTCCTGTCACTACTGGAGTATAAAATACGTCCTGTCACTACTGGAGTATAAAATATGTCCCTGTCACTACTGGAGTATAAAATATGTCCTGTCACTAACACAGACTGGAGTATAAAATATGTCCCTGTCACTAACACAGACTGGAGTATAAAATATGTCCCTGTCACTACTGGAGTATAAAATATGTCCCTGTCACTAACACAGACTGGAGTATAAAATATGTCCCTGTCACTACTGGAGTATAAAATATGTCCCTGTCACTACTGGAGTATAAAATATGTCCCTGTCACTAACACAGACTGGAGTATAAAATATGTCCCTGTCACTACTGGAGTATAAAATACGTCCTGTCACTACTGGAGTATAAAATACGTCCTGTCACTACTGGAGTATAAAATATGTCCTGTCACTAACACAGACTGGAGTATAAAATATTTCCCTGTCACTAACACAGACTGGAGTATAAAATATGTCCTGTCACTAAGACAGACTGGAGTATAAAATATGTCCTGTCACTAACACAGACTGGAGTATAAAATATGTCCCTGTCACTAACACAGACTGGAGTATAAAATATGTCCCTGTCACTACTGGAGTATAAAATATGTCCCTGTCACTAACACAGACTGGAGTATAAAATATGTCCTGTCACTACTGGAGTATAAAATATGTCCCTGTCTCTAACACAGACTGGAGTATAAAATATGTCCCTGTCACTAACACAGACTGGAGTATAAAATATGTCCTGTCACTAACACAGACTGGAGTATAAAATATGTCCCTGTCACTAACACAGACTGGAGTATAAAATATGTCCCTGTCACTAACACAGACTGGAGTATAAAATATGTCCCTGTCACTAACACAGACTGGAGTATAAAATATGTCCTGTCACTAACACAGACTGGAGTATAAAATATGTCCTGTCACTACTGGAGTATAAAATATGTCCCTGTCTCTAACACAGACTGGAGTATAAAATATGTCCCTGTCACTAACACAGACTGGAGTATAAAATATGTCCTGTCACTACTGGAGTATAAAATATGTCCTGTCACTACTGGAGTATAAAATATGTCCCTGTCACTACTGGAGTATAAAATATGTCCTGTCACTAACACAGACTGGAGTATAAAATATGTCCCTGTCACTAACACAGACTGGAGTATAAAATATGTCCCTGTCACTACTGGAGTATAAAATATGTCCTGTCACTAACACAGACTGGAGTATAAAATATGTCCCTGTCACTAACACAGACTGGAGTATAAAATATGTCCTGTCACTAACACAGACTGGAGTATAAAATATGTCCCTGTCACTAACACAGACTGGAGTATAAAATATATCCCTGTCACTAACACAGACTGGAGTATAAAATATGTCCTGTCACTACTGGAGTATAAAACATGTCCTGTCACTAACACAGACTGGAGTATAAAATATGTCCCTGTCACTAACACAGACTGGAGTATAAAATATGTCCTGTCACTAACAGACTGGAGTATAAAATATGTCCCTGTGTGTGTCACCTTTGTGAGGAGACGGGAAGTAACATTGACGACAAGATGTTGCAGCTTACTAACGGGAGATGAGAGGGAGCTATTGTTCCAGATATAACTCACAGTAAGTATCCCTGTCCTCATGAATATCCCTCCTCATTGGAGAGAAACCAACGCTCTCCGTTCACTGCTGCCTTGGATCCAGTGTGGGGGTAATAGCCGTGCTTCCTCCACACTGAGACAAATGTCGTTTTCAGCACTCAAGACGCCACTATGACTATAAAAACAACTTCAGTGATGTTCATGCAATTATTTTCAGCCAATGTAGGGAAAATGGGCCCAAAAACAAGACAGGCAGAGAGCACCCGTGACATCCCCGAAGGCACTATGAGCGAGAGAGAGAGAGATGTGAAAATTGCTATTTCACACTTGTTTAGCCTGAGAAATATTTTTTTCTATGTATGTTATCATGTAAATCGATATGTGATCTGAGGGAAAGGGACGACATCTCAATCACAATCTGTGCCTCCTTGCATCCCAAATGCCAACCTATTTCCTATATAGTGCACTACTTTTGAACTTTACCTTAAGATTCATCCCACATGGCACCCTATTCCATTTATTGAGCATATAGGCTCAATAAATGGAACAGGGTGCCATGTGGGATGAATCTTAAGGTAAAGTAGTGCACTATGTAGGGAATAGGGTGCCATGTGGGATGTATCGTCAGGAAAAGTAGTGCACTATGTAGGGAATAGGGTGCCATGTGGGATGTATCTTCAGGTAAAGTAGTGCACTACGTAGGGAATAGGGTGCCATGTGGGATGTATCTTAAGGTAAAGTAGTGCACTGTGTAGGGATTAGAGTGCCATTTGGGATACAATCCTTGGGTAGGAAAACACAAAGGGATTAGTATTGATGGGTTGGTTGTTTTACAACAAAACTATGTGGCAAACAGACTGGGTTGGCTTAGATTGTTGACATCATGTAAACTATTTTTTGTCTCCAATGTTTGTTGAAAACATAAATACATTTTCACAATGAGCACCTGTTGTCTCTCAAATACATTGTTACAGTTGTTGGTTAGCTAGCATATTAACATAGACATGACATCAGTCAAAACACCTAAAAACTAGACATGGTATCAAGAAGAAAATGCAATGAGCTGAAAGAGGCCACCTACGATTCCCGACATGGCAGCTTCTCGTCATTTTTCATAACAACGCACACCTTCCGGCCACATCGATGAGAACCTTGTATTTGTGTGGTATTTATTATGGATTCCCATTAGTTCCTGCCAAGGCAGCAGCTACTCTTCCTGGGGTTTATTATGGATCCCCATTAGTTCCTGCCAAGGCAGCAGCTACTCTTCCTGGGGTTTATTATGGATCCCCATTAGTTCCTCTCAAGGCAGCAGCATCTCTTCCTGGGGTTTATTATGGAACCCCATTAGTTCCTGCCAAGCCAGCAGCTACTCTTCCTGGGGTTTATTATGGATCCCCATTAGTTCCTGCCAAGGCAGCAGCATCTCTTCCTGGGGTTTATTATGGAACCCTATTAGTTCCTGCCAAGCCAGCAGCATCTCTTCCTGGGGTTTATTATGGATCCCCATTAGTTCCTGCCAAGCCAGCAGCTACTCTTCCTGGGGTTTATTATGGATCCCCATTAGTTCCTGCCAAGGCAGCAGCATCTCTTCCTGGGGTTTATTATGGATCCCAATTAGTTCCTGCCAAGGCAGCAGCTACTCTTCCTGGGGTTTATTATGGATCCCCATTAGTTCCTGCCAAGGCAGCAGCATCTCTTCCTGGGGTTTATTATGGATCCCCATTAGTTCCTGCCAAGGCAGCAGCTACTCTTCCTGGGGTTTATTATGGATCCCCATTAGTTCCTGCCAAGGCAGCAGCTACTCTTCCTGGGGTTTATTATGGATCCCAATTCGTTCCTGTCAAGTCAGCAGCTACTCTTCCTGGGGTTTATTATGGATCCCCATTACTTCCTGCCAAGGCAACAGCTTCTCTTCCTGGGGTTTATTATGGATCCCCATTAGTTCCTGCCAAGGCAGCAGCTACTCTTCCTGGGGTTTATTATGGATCCCAATTCGTTCCTGTCAAGTCAGCAGCTACTCTTCCTGGGGTTTATTATGGATCCCCATTAGTTCCTGCCAAGGCAGCAGCTTCTCTTCCTGGGGTTTATTATGGATCCCCATTAGTTCCTGCCAAGGCAGCAGCTACTCTTCCTGGGGTTTATTATGGATCCCAATTCGTTCCTGTCAAGTCAGCAGCTACTCTTCCTGGGGTTTATTATGGATCCCCATTAGTTCCTGCCAAGGCAGCAGCATCTCTTCCTGGGGTTTATTATGGATCCCCATTAGTTCCTGACAAGGCAGCAGCTTCTCTTCCTGGGGTTTATTATGGATCCCCATTAGTTCCTGCCAAGGCAGCTGCTACTCTTCCTGGGGTTTATTATGGATCCCCATTAGTTCCTGCCAAGGCAGCAGCTACTCTTCCTGGGGTTTATTATGGATCCCCATTCGTTCCTGCCAAGCCAGTAGCTACTCTTCCTGGGGTTTATTATGGATCCCCATTAGTTCCTGTCAAGGCAGCAGCTACTCTTCCTGGGGTTTATTATGGATCCCCATTAGTTCCTTCCAAGGCAGCAGCTACTCTTCCTTGGGTTTATTATGGATCCCCATTAGTTCCTGTCAAGGCAGCAGCTACTCTTCCTGGGGTTTATTATGGATCCCCATTAGTTCCTCTTAAGGCAGCAGCTACTCTTCCTGGGGTTTATTATGGATCCCAATTCGTTCCTGTCAAGTCAGCAGCTACTCTTCCTGGGGTTTATTATGGATCCCCATTAGTTCCTGCCAAGGCAGCAGCTTCTCTTCCTGGGGTTTATTATGGATCCCCATTAGTTCCTGCCAAGGCAGCAGCTACTCTTCCTGGGGTTTATTATGGATCCCAATTCGTTCCTGTCAAGTCAGCAGCTACTCTTCCTGGGGTTTATTATGGATCCCCATTAGTTCCTGCCAAGGCAGCAGCTTCTCTTCCTGGGGTTTATTATGGATTCCCATTAGTTCCTGCCAAGGCAGCAGCTAGTCTTCCTGGGGTTTATTATGGATCCCCATTAGTTCCTGCCAAGGCAGCAGCATCTCTTCCTGGGGTTTATTATGGATCCCCATTAGTTACTGACAAGGCAGCAGCTTCTCTTCCTGGGGTTTATTATGGATCCCCATTCGTTCCTGCCAAGCCAGTAGCTACTCTTCCTGGGGTTTATTATGGATCCCCATTAGTTCCTGCCAAGGCAGCAGCTACTCTTCCTGGGGTTTATTATGGATCCCCATTCGTTCCTGCCAAGCCAGTAGCTACTCTTCCTGGGGTTTATTATGGATCCCCATTAGTTCCTGTCAAGGCAGCAGCTACTCTTCCTGGGGTTTATTATGGATCCCCATTAGTTCCTTCCAAGGCAGCAGCTACTCTTCCTTGGGTTTATTATGGATCCCCATTAGTTCCTGTCAAGGCAGCAGCTACTCTTCCTGGGGTTTATTATGGATCCCCATTAGTTCCTCTCAAGGCAGCAGCTACTCTTCCTGGGGTTTATTATGGATCCCAATTCGTTCCTGTCAAGTCAGCAGCTACTCTTCCTGGGGTTTATTATGGATCCCCATTAGTTCCTGCCAAGGCAGCAGCTTCTCTTCCTGGGGTTTATTATGGATCCCCATTAGTTCCTGCCAAGGCAGCAGCTACTCTTCCTGGGGTTTATTATGGATCCCAATTCGTTCCTGTCAAGTCAGCAGCTACTCTTCCTGGGGTTTATTATGGATCCCCATTAGTTCCTGCCAAGGCAGCAGCTTCTCTTCCTGGGGTTTATTATGGATTCCCATTAGTTCCTGCCAAGGCAGCAGCTAGTCTTCCTGGGGTTTATTATGGATCCCCATTAGTTCCTGCCAAGGCAGCAGCATCTCTTCCTGGGGTTTATTATGGATCCCCATTAGTTACTGACAAGGCAGCAGCTTCTCTTCCTGGGGTTTATTATGGATCCCCATTAGTTCCTGCCAAGGCAGCTGCTACTCTTCCAGGGGTTTATTATGGATCCCCATTAGTTCCTGCCAAGGCAGCAGCTACTCTTCCTGGGGTTTATTATGGATCCCCATTCGTTCCTGCCAAGCCAGTAGCTACTCTTCCTGGGGTTTATTATGGATCCCCATTAGTTCCTGCCAAGGCAGCTGCTACTCTTCCTGGGGTTTATTATGGATCCCCATTAGTTCCTGCCAAGGCAGCAGCTACTCTTCCTGGGGTTTATTATGGATCCCCATTCGTTCCTGCCAAGCCAGTAGCTACTCTTCCTGGGGTTTATTATGGATCCCCATTAGTTCCTGTCAAGGCAGCAGCTACTCTTCCTGGGGTTTATTATGGATCCCCATTAGTTCCTTCCAAGGCAGCAGCTACTCTTCCTTGGGTTTATTATGGATCCCCATTAGTTCCTGTCAAGGCAGCAGCTACTCTTCCTGGGGTTTATTATGGATCCCCATTAGTTCCTGCCAAGGCAGCAGCTACTCTTCCTGGGGTTTATTATGGATCCCCATTAGTTCCTGCCAAGGCAGCAGCTACTCTTCCTGGGGTTTATTATGGATCCCAATTCGTTCCTGTCAAGTCAGCAGCTACTCTTCCTGGGGTTTATTATGGATCCCCATTAGTTCCTGCCAAGACAGCAGCTTCTCTTCCTGGGGTTTATTATGGATCCCCATTAGTTCCTGCCAAGCCAGCAGCTACTCTTCCTGGGGTTTATTATGGATCCCCATTAGTTCCTGCCAAGGCAGCAGCATCTCTTCCTGGGGTTTATTATGGATCCCCATTAGTTCCTGCCAAGGCAGCAGCTACTCTTCCTGGGGTTTATTATGGATCCCCATTAGTTCCTGCCAAGGCAGCAGCTACTCTTCCTGGGGTTTATTATGGATCCCAATTCGTTCCTGTCAAGTCAGCAGCTACTCTTCCTGGGGTTTATTATGGATCCCCATTAGTTCCTGCCAAGGCAGCAGCTTCTCTTCCTGGGGTTCATTATGGATTCCCATTAGTTCCTGCCAAGGCAGCAGCTAGTCTTCCTGGGGTTTATTATGGATCCCCATTAGTTCCTGCCAAGGCAGCAGCATCTCTTCCTGGGGTTTATTATGGATCCCCATTCGTTCCTGCCAAGCCAGTAGCTACTCTTCCTGGGGTTTATTATGGATCCCCATTAGTTCCTGTCAAGGCAGCAGCTACTCTTCCTGGGGTTTATTATGGATCCCCATTAGTTCCTTCCAAGGCAGCAGCTACTCTTCCTGGGGTTTATTATGGATCCCCATTAGTTCCTCTCAAGGCAGCAGCTACTCTTCCTGGGGTTTATTATGGATCCCAATTTGTTCCTGTCAAGTCAGCAGCTACTCTTCCTGGGGTTTATTATGGATCCCCATTAGTTCCTGCCAAGGCAGCAGCTTCTCTTCCTGGGGTTTATTATGGATCCCCATTAGTTCCTGCCAAGGCAGCAGCTACTCTTCCTGGGGTTTATTATGGATCCCATTTCGTTCATGTCAAGTCAGCAGCTACTCTTCCTGGGGTTTATTATGGATCCCCATTAGTTCCTGACAAGGCAGCAGCTTCTCTTCCTGGGGTTTATTATGGATCCCCATTAGTTCCTGCCAAGGCAGCAGCTAGTCTTCCTGGGGTTTATTATGGATCCCCATTAGTTCCTGCCAAGGCAGCAGCATCTCTTCCTGGGGTTTATTATGGATCCCCATTAGTTCCTGACAAGGCAGCAGCTTCTCTTCCTGGGGTTTATTATGAATCCCCATTAGTTCCTGCCAAGGCAGCTGCTACTCTTCCTGGGGTTTATTATGGATCCCCATTAGTTCCTGCCAAGGCAGCAGCTACTCTTCCTGGGGTTTATTATGGATCCCCATTCGTTCCTGCCAAGCCAGTAGCTACTCTTCCTGGGGTTTATTATGGATCCCCATTAGTTCCTGTCAAGGCAGCAGCTACTCTTCCTGGGGTTTATTATGGATCCCCATTAGTTCCTTCCAAGGCAGCAGCTACTCTTCCTGGGGTTTATTATGGATCCCCATTAGTTCCTGTCAAGGCAGCAGCTACTCTTCCTGGGGTTTATTATGGATCCCCATTAGTTCCTCTCAAGGCAGCAGCTACTCTTCCTGGGGTTTATTATGGATCCCAATTCGTTCCTGTCAAGTCAGCAGCTACTCTTCCTGGGGTTTATTATGGATCCCCATTAGTTCCTGCCAAGGCAGCAGCTTCTCTTCCTGGGGTTTATTATGGATCCCCATTAGTTCCTGCCAAGGCAGCAGCTACTCTTCCTGGGGTTTATTATGGATCCCAATTCGTTCCTGTCAAGTCAGCAGCTACTCTTCCTGGGGTTTATTATGGATCCCCATTAGTTCCTGCCAAGGCAGCAGCTTCTCTTCCTGGGGTTTATTATGGATTCCCATTAGTTCCTGCCAAGGCAGCAGCAAGTCTTCCTGGGGTTTATTATGGATCCCCATTAGTTCCTGCCAAGGCAGCAGCATCTCTTCCTGGGGTTTATTATGGATCCCCATTAGTTCCTGACAAGGCAGCAGCTTCTCTTCCTGGGGTTTATTATGGATCCCCATTAGTTCCTGCCAAGGGAGCTGCTACTCTTCCTGGGGTTTATTATGGATCCCCATTAGTTCCTGCCAAGGCAGCAGCTACTCTACCTGGGGTTTATTATGGATCCCCATTCGTTCCTGCCAAGCCAGTAGCTACTCTTCCTGGGGTTTATTATGGATCCCCATTAGTTTCTGTCAAGGCAGCAGCTACTCTTCCTGGGGTTTATTATGGATCCCTATTAGTTCCTGCCAAGGCAGCAGCTTCTCTTCCTGGGGTTTATTATGGATCCCCATTAGTTCCTGCCAAGGCAGCAGCTACTCTTCCTGGGGTTTATTATGGATCCCAATTCGTTCCTGTCAAGTCAGCAGCTACTCTTCCTGGGGTTTATTATGGATCCCCATTAGTTCCTGCCAAGGCAGCAGCTTCTCTTCCTGGTGTTTATTATGGATTCCCATTAGTTCCTGCCAAGGCAGCAGCAAGTCTTCCTGGGGTTTATTATGGATCCCCATTAGTTCCTGCCAAGGCAGCAGCATCTCTTCCTGGGGTTTATTATGGATCCCCATTAGTTCCTGACAAGGCAGCAGCTTCTCTTCCTGGGGTTTATTATGGATCCCCATTAGTTCCTGCCAAGGCAGCTGCTACTCTTCCTGGGGTTTATTATGGATCCCCATTAGTTCCTGCCAAGGCAGCAGCTACTCTTCCTGGGGTTTATTATGGATCCCCATTCGTTCCTGCCAAGCCAGTAGCTACTCTTCCTGGGGTTTATTATGGATCCCCATTAGTTTCTGTCAAGGCAGCAGCTACTCTTCCTGGGGTTTATTATGGATCCCTATTAGTTCCTGCCAAGGCAGCAGCCTCTCTTCCTGGGGTTTATTATGGATCCCCATTAGTTCCTGCCAAGGCAGCAGCTACTCTTCCTGGGGTTTATTATGGATCCCAATTCGTTCCTGTCAAGTCAGCAGCTAATCTTCCTGGGGTTTATTATGGATCCCCATTAGTTCCTGCCAAGGCAGCAGCATCTCTTCCTGGGGTTTATTATGGATCCCCATTAGTTCCTGACAAGGCAGCAGCTTCTCTTCCTGGGGTTTATTATGGATCCCCATTAGTTCCTGCCAAGGCAGCAGCTTCTCTTCCTGGGGTTTATTATGGATCCCCATTAGTTCCTGCCAAGGCAGCAGCTTCTCTTCCTGGGGTTTATTATGGATTCCCATTAGTTCCTGCCAAGGCAGCAGCTAGTCTTCCTGGGGTTTATTATGGATCCCCATTAGTTCCTGCCAAGGCAGCAGCTAGTCTTCCTGGGGTTTATTATGGATCCCCATTAGTTCCTGCCAAGGCAGCAGCATCTCTTCCTGGGGTTTATTATGGATCCCCATTAGTTCCTGCCAAGGCAGAAGCATGTCTTCCTGGGGTTTATTATGGATCCCCATTAGTTCCTGACAAGGCAGCAGCTTCTCTTCCTGGGGTTTATTATGGATCCCCATTAGTTCCTGCCAAGGCAGCTGCTACTCTTCCTGGGGTTTATTATGGATCCCCATTAGTTCCTGCCAAGGCAGCAGCTACTCTTCCTGGGGTTTATTATGGATCCCCATTCGTTCCTGCCAAGCCAGTAGCTACTCTTTCTGGGGTTTATTATGGATCCCCATTAGTTCCTGTCAAGGCAGCAGCTACTCTTCCTGGGGTTTATTATGGATCCCCATTAGTTCCTGTCAAGGCAGCAGCTACTCTTCCTGGGGTTTATTATGGATCCCCATTAGTTCCTTCCAAGGCAGCAGCTACTCTTCCTGGGGTTTATTATGGATCCCCATTAGTTCCTGCCAAGGCAGCAGCTACTCTTCCTGGGGTTTATTATGGATCCCAATTCGTTCATGTCAAGTCAGCAGCTACTCTTCCTGGGGTTTATTATGGATCCCCATTCGTTCCTGCCAAGCCAGTAGCTACTCTTTCTGGGGTTTATTATGGATCCCCATTAGTTCCTGTCAAGGCAGCAGCTACTCTTCCTGGGGTTTATTATGGATCCCCATTAGTTCCTGTCAAGGCAGCAGCTACTCTTCCTGGGGTTTATTATGGATCCCCATTAGTTCCTTCCAAGGCAGCAGCTACTCTTCCTGGGGTTTATTATGGATCCCCATTAGTTCCTGTCAAGGCAGCAGCTACTCTTCCTGGGGTTTATTATGGATCCCCATTAGTTCCTCTCAAGGCAGCAGCTTCTCTTCCTGGTGTTTATTATGGATTCCCATTAGTTCCTGCCAAGGCAGCAGCAAGTCTTCCTGGGGTTTATTATGGATCCCCATTAGTTCCTGCCAAGGCAGCAGCATCTCTTCCTGGGGTTTATTATGGATCCCCATTAGTTCCTGACAAGGCAGCAGCTTCTCTTCCTGGGGTTTATTATGGATCCCCATTAGTTCCTGCCAAGGCAGCTGCTACTCTTCCTGGGGTTTATTATGGATCCCCATTAGTTCCTGCCAAGGCAGCAGCTACTCTTCCTGGGGTTTATTATGGATCCCCATTCGTTCCTGCCAAGCCAGTAGCTACTCTTCCTGGGGTTTATTATGGATCCCCATTAGTTTCTGTCAAGGCAGCAGCTACTCTTCCTGGGGTTTATTATGGATCCCTATTAGTTCCTGCCAAGGCAGCAGCCTCTCTTCCTGGGGTTTATTATGGATCCCCATTAGTTCCTGCCAAGGCAGCAGCTACTCTTCCTGGGGTTTATTATGGATCCCAATTCGTTCCTGTCAAGGCAGCAGCTACTCTTCCTGGGGTTTATTATGGATCCCCATTAGTTCCTGTCAAGGCAGCAGCTACTCTTCCTGGGGTTTATTATGGATCCCCATTAGTTCCTGTCAAGGCAGCAGCTACTCTTCCTGGGGTTTATTATGGATCCCCATTAGTTCCTGTCAAGGCAGCAGCTACTCTTCCTGGGGTTTATTATGGATCCCCATTAGTTCCTCTCAAGGCAGCAGCTTCTCTTCCTGGTGTTTATTATGGATTCCCATTAGTTCCTGCCAAGGCAGCAGCAAGTCTTCCTGGGGTTTATTATGGATCCCCATTAGTTCCTGCCAAGGCAGCAGCATCTCTTCCTGGGGTTTATTATGGATCCCCATTAGTTCCTGACAAGGCAGCAGCTTCTCTTCCTGGGGTTTATTATGGATCCCCATTAGTTCCTGCCAAGGCAGCTGCTACTCTTCCTGGGGTTTATTATGGATCCCCATTAGTTCCTGCCAAGGCAGCAGCTACTCTTCCTGGGGTTTATTATGGATCCCCATTCGTTCCTGCCAAGCCAGTAGCTACTCTTCCTGGGGTTTATTATGGATCCCCATTAGTTTCTGTCAAGGCAGCAGCTACTCTTCCTGGGGTTTATTATGGATCCCTATTAGTTCCTGCCAAGGCAGCAGCCTCTCTTCCTGGGGTTTATTATGGATCCCCATTAGTTCCTGCCAAGGCAGCAGCTACTCTTCCTGGGGTTTATTATGGATCCCAATTCGTTCCTGTCAAGTCAGCAGCTAATCTTCCTGGGGTTTATTATGGATCCCCATTAGTTCCTGCCAAGGCAGCAGCATCTCTTCCTGGGGTTTATTATGGATCCCCATTAGTTCCTGACAAGGCAGCAGCTTCTCTTCCTGGGGTTTATTATGGATCCCCATTAGTTCCTGCCAAGGCAGCAGCTTCTCTTCCTGGGGTTTATTATGGATCCCCATTAGTTCCTGCCAAGGCAGCAGCTTCTCTTCCTGGGGTTTATTATGGATTCCCATTAGTTCCTGCCAAGGCAGCAGCTAGTCTTCCTGGGGTTTATTATGGATCCCCATTAGTTCCTGCCAAGGCAGCAGCTAGTCTTCCTGGGGTTTATTATGGATCCCCATTAGTTCCTGCCAAGGCAGCAGCATCTCTTCCTGGGGTTTATTATGGATCCCCATTAGTTCCTGCCAAGGCAGAAGCATGTCTTCCTGGGGTTTATTATGGATCCCCATTAGTTCCTGACAAGGCAGCAGCTTCTCTTCCTGGGGTTTATTATGGATCCCCATTAGTTCCTGCCAAGGCAGCTGCTACTCTTCCTGGGGTTTATTATGGATCCCCATTAGTTCCTGCCAAGGCAGCAGCTACTCTTCCTGGGGTTTATTATGGATCCCCATTCGTTCCTGCCAAGCCAGTAGCTACTCTTTCTGGGGTTTATTATGGATCCCCATTAGTTCCTGTCAAGGCAGCAGCTACTCTTCCTGGGGTTTATTATGGATCCCCATTAGTTCCTGTCAAGGCAGCAGCTACTCTTCCTGGGGTTTATTATGGATCCCCATTAGTTCCTTCCAAGGCAGCAGCTACTCTTCCTGGGGTTTATTATGGATCCCCATTAGTTCCTGCCAAGGCAGCAGCTACTCTTCCTGGGGTTTATTATGGATCCCAATTCGTTCATGTCAAGTCAGCAGCTACTCTTCCTGGGGTTTATTATGGATCCCCATTCGTTCCTGCCAAGCCAGTAGCTACTCTTTCTGGGGTTTATTATGGATCCCCATTAGTTCCTGTCAAGGCAGCAGCTACTCTTCCTGGGGTTTATTATGGATCCCCATTAGTTCCTGTCAAGGCAGCAGCTACTCTTCCTGGGGTTTATTATGGATCCCCATTAGTTCCTTCCAAGGCAGCAGCTACTCTTCCTGGGGTTTATTATGGATCCCCATTAGTTCCTGTCAAGGCAGCAGCTACTCTTCCTGGGGTTTATTATGGATCCCCATTAGTTCCTGTCAAGGCAGCAGCTACTCTTCCTGGGGTTTATTATGGATCCCCATTAGTTCCTGTCAAGGCAGCAGCTACTCTTCCTGGGGTTTATTATGGATCCCCATTAGTTCCTCTCAAGGCAGCAGCTACTCTTCCTGGGGTTTATTATGGATCCCAATTTGTTCCTGTCAAGTCAGCAGCTACTCTTCCTGGGGTTTATTATGGATCCCCATTAGTTCCTGCCAAGGCAGCAGCTTCTCTTCCTGGGGTTTATTATGGATCCCCATTAGTTCCTGCCAAGGCAGCAGCTACTCTTCCTGGGGTTTATTATGGATCCCATTTCGTTCATGTCAAGTCAGCAGCTACTCTTCCTGGGGTTTATTATGGATCCCCATTAGTTCCTGACAAGGCAGCAGCTTCTCTTCCTGGGGTTTATTATGGATTCCCATTAGTTCCTGCCAAGGCAGCAGCTAGTCTTCCTGGGGTTTATTATGGATCCCCATTAGTTCCTGTCAAGGCAGCAGCTACTCTTCCTGGGGTTTATTATGGATCCCCATTAGTTCCTGTCAAGGCAGCAGCTACTCTTCCTGGGGTTTATTATGGATCCCCATTAGTTCCTGTCAAGGCAGCAGCTACTCTTCCTGGGGTTTATTATGGATCCCCATTAGTTCCTCTCAAGGCAGCAGCTACTCTTCCTGGGGTTTATTATGGATCCCAATTTGTTCCTGTCAAGTCAGCAGCTACTCTTCCTGGGGTTTATTATGGATCCCCATTAGTTCCTGCCAAGGCAGCAGCTTCTCTTCCTGGGGTTTATTATGGATCCCCATTAGTTCCTGCAAAGGCAGCAGCTACTCTTCCTGGGGTTTATTATGGATCCCATTTCGTTCATGTCAAGTCAGCAGCTACTCTTCCTGGGGTTTATTATGGATCCCCATTAGTTCCTGACAAGGCAGCAGCTTCTCTTCCTGGGGTTTATTATGGATTCCCATTAGTTCCTGCCAAGGCAGCAGCTAGTCTTCCTGGGGTTTATTATGGATCCCCATTAGTTCCTGCCAAGGCAGCAGCATCTCTTCCTGGGGTTTATTATGGATCCCCATTAGTTCCTGACAAGGCAGCAGCTTCTCTTCCTGGGGTTTATTATGAATCCCCATTAGTTCCTGCCAAGGCAGCTGCTACTCTTCCTGGGGTTTATTATGGATCCCCATTAGTTCCTGCCAAGGCAGCAGCTACTCTTCCTGGGGTTTATTATGGATCCCCATTCGTTCCTGCCAAGCCAGTAGCTACTCTTCCTGGGGTTTATTATGGATCCCCATTAGTTCCTGTCAAGGCAGCAGCTACTCTTCCTGGGGTTTATTATGGATCCCCATTAGTTCCTTCCAAGGCAGCAGCTACTCTTCCTGGGGTTTATTATGGATCCCCATTAGTTCCTGTCAAGGCAGCAGCTACTCTTCCTGGGGTTTATTATGGATCCCCATTAGTTCCTCTCAAGGCAGCAGCTACTCTTCCTGGGGTTTATTATGGATCCCAATTCGTTCCTGTCAAGTCAGCAGCTACTCTTCCTGGGGTTTATTATGGATCCCCATTAGTTCCTGCCAAGGCAGCAGCTTCTCTTCCTGGGGTTTATTATGGATCCCCATTAGTTCCTGCCAAGGCAGCAGCTACTCTTCCTGGGGTTTATTATGGATCCCAATTCGTTCCTGTCAAGTCAGCAGCTACTCTTCCTGGGGTTTATTATGGATCCCCATTAGTTCCTGCCAAGGCAGCAGCTTCTCTTCCTGGGGTTTATTATGGATTCCCATTAGTTCCTGCCAAGGCAGCAGCAAGTCTTCCTGGGGTTTATTATGGATCCCCATTAGTTCCTGCCAAGGCAGCAGCATCTCTTCCTGGGGTTTATTATGGATCCCCATTAGTTCCTGCCAAGGCAGCAGCTACTCTTCCTGGGGTTTATTATGGATCCCAATTCGTTCCTGTCAAGTCAGCAGCTACTCTTCCTGGGGTTTATTATGGATCCCCATTAGTTCCTGCCAAGGCAGCAGCTTCTCTTCCTGGTGTTTATTATGGATTCCCATTAGTTTCTGCCAAGGCAGCAGCTAGTCTTCCTGGGGTTTATTATGGATCCCCATTAGTTCCTGCCAAGGCAGCAGCATCTCTTCCTGGGGTTTATTATGGATCCCCATTAGTTCCTGACAAGGCAGCAGCTTCTCTTCCTGGGGTTTATTATGGATCCCCATTAGTTCCTGCCAAGGCAGCTGCTACTCTTCCTGGGGTTTATTATGGATCCCCATTAGTTCCTGCCAAGGCAGCAGCTACTCTTCCTGGGGTTTATTATGGATCCCCATTCGTTCCTGCCAAGGCAGCTGCTACTCTTCCTGGGGTTTATTATGGATCCCCATTAGTTCCTGCCAAGGCAGCAGCTACTCTTCCTGGGGTTTATTATGGATCCCCATTCGTTCCTGCCAAGCCAGCAGCTACTCTTCCTGGGGTTTATTATGGATCCCCATTAGTTCCTGCCAAGGCAGCAGCTTCTCTTCCTGGTGTTTATTATGGATTCCCATTAGTTTCTGCCAAGGCAGCAGCTAGTCTTCCTGGGGTTTATTATGGATCCCCATTAGTTCCTGACAAGGCAGCAGCTTCTCTTCCTGGGGTTTATTATGGATCCCCATTAGTTCCTGCCAAGGCAGCTGCTACTCTTCCTGGGGTTTATTATGGATCCCTATTAGTTCCTGCCAAGGCAGCAGCTTCTCTTCCTGGGGTTTATTATGGATCCCCATTAGTTCCTGCCAAGGCAGCAGCTACTCTTCCTGGGGTTTATTATGGATCCCAATTCGTTCCTGTCAAGTCAGCAGCTAATCTTCCTGGGGTTTATTATGGATCCCCATTAGTTCCTGCCAAGGCAGCAGCATCTCTTCCTGGGGTTTATTATGGATCCCCATTAGTTCCTGACAAGGCAGCAGCTTCTCTTCCTGGGGTTTATTATGGATCCCCATTAGTTCCTGCCAAGGCAGCTGCTACTCTTCCTGGCGTTTATTATGGATCCCCATTAGTTCCTGCCAAGGCAGCAGCTACTCTTCCTGGGGTTTATTATGGATCCCCATTCGTTCCTGCCAAGCCAGTAGCTACTCTTCCTGGGGTTTATTATGGATCCCCATTAGTTCCTGTCAAGGCAGCAGCTACTCTTCCTGGGGTTTATTATGGATCCCCATTAGTTCCTTCCAAGGCAGCAGCTACTCTTCCTGGGGTTTATTATGGATCCCCATTAGTTCCTGTCAAGGCAGCAGCTACTCTTCCTGGGGTTTATTATGGATCCCCATTAGTTCCTCTCAAGGCAGCAGCTACTCTTCCTGGTGTTTATTATGGATCCCTATTAGTTCCTCTCAAGGCAGCAGCTACTCTTCCTGGGGACTGGCAAAATGAAGTTAGTTATACATTACAATACAACCATTACAGAATCCACAGCACACTGTGTTCCTTCAGGCCCCTACTCTACTACCACATATCTACAGCACAAAATCCATGTGTACGTGTGTGTATAGTGTGAATGTTATCTTGTGTGTGTATGCATGTGTCTGTACCTGTTTGTGTCTCTTCACAGTCCCCGCTGTTCCATAAAGTGTTTTTGATCTGTTTTTAAATCTGATTCTACTGCTGCATCAGTTACAGTACCTGATGTGGAATAGAGTTCCATGTAGTCATGGCTCTATGTAGTACTGTGTGCCTCCCATAGTCTGTTCTGGATTTGGGGACTGTGAAGAGATCTCTGGAGGCATGTCTTGTGGGGTATGCATGGGTGTGATAGTTGTTTAAACAGACAGCTTGGTGCTTTCATCATCTCAATACCTCTTACAAATAAAAGTAGTGACGAAGTCAATCTCTCCTCTACTTTCAGACAGTAGAGATTGACATGCATATTATTAATGTTAGCTATCTGTCTACCACCAAGGGCCAGCTGTGCTGCCCTGGTCTGAGCCAAATGTAATTTTCCTAAGTCCCTCTTTGTGGCACCTGACCACACTACTGAACAGTAGTGCAGGTGTGACAAAACTAGGGCCTGTAGGACCTGCCTTGTTGATAGTGCTGTCAAGAAGGCAGAGCATAACTTTATTATAGACAGACTTCTCCCCGTCTTAGCTACTGTTGTATCAATATGTTTTGACCATGACAGTTTATAAACCAGAGTTACTCCAAGCAATTTAGTCATCTCAACTTGCTAAATTTCTAAATTCTTCAATACAAGATTTTGTTGAGGTTTAGGGTTTAGTGAATGATTGGCCCAAATACAATGCTTTTAGCTTTTGAAATATTAAGTACTAACTTATTCCTTGCCACCCACTCCAAAACTATCTGCAGTTCTTTGTTAAGTGTTGCAGTCATTTCAGTCGCTGTAGTAGCTGACGTGTATAGTGTTGAGTCATCCGCATACATAGAAACTCTGGTTTTACTTAAAGCCTGTGGCATGACGTTGGTGAAGATTTAAACAATTAAAGGGCCAAACAGCTGCCCTGGGGAATTCCTGATTCTACCTGGATTATGTTGGAGAGGCTTGCATTAAAGAACACCCTCTGTCTTCTGTTAGTGTCAATGGTGTGCGTACTGGGAGCGGAGTCAGGCGTGCGTACTGGGGGCGGAGTCAGGTGCAGGAGAGCAGGGAGTTGTGAACAGGAGAAATCAACAGACGGACGCCACTGCGTCGAAACCTTCATCCAATATGCCAAAGTGCAAAAACGTGCAAATAGTCACAACAATCAATAAAGTACAAACAAATAAACATACCTCGTGAAGAAAAACACGGAATAGACGCACACCAGAAATAGCACGTCAAAAATGACACGAAACAATCACACACAAAGACATGAGGGGGAACAGAGGAGTAAATACATGTAATGTGATTGGGGGAATGAAAACCAGCAGGGAAAACAAGACAAAAGAAATGGATACATGAAAAATGGAGCGGCGATGGCTAGAAAGCTGGTGACGTCTACCGCCGAACGAACAAGGAGAGGAGCCCACTTCGGAGGAAGTCGTGACAGTTAGAAGGGGGACTTCTTTATCCACATTATAGCAGGGGGTGTAAAGCCATAACACATACGTTTTTCCAGCAGCAGACTATGATTGATAATGTAAAAAGCCGCACTGAAGTCCAACAAAAAAGCCCCCACAATCATCCATTTTTATCATAATTTTCTCTCAGCCAATCGGCAGTCGTTTGTGTCCTGTGCTTGTTGAATGTCCTTCCTTTTAAGAATGCTGAAAGTCTGTTGTCAGTTTGTTTACTGTAAAATATCAATGTATCTGGTCAAACACTATTTTTTCAGAAGCTTTACCAAGGGTTGGTAACAGGTTGATTGGTCTGCTATTTGAGCCAGTAAAGGGGGCTATACTCTCTGTATTATACCACTAGATACAGCTCTCTGTATTATACCACTAGATACAGCTCTCTGTATTATACCACTAGATACAGCTCTCTGTATTATACCACTAGATACAGCTCTCTGTATTATACCACTAGATACAGCTCTCTGTATTATACCACTAGATACAGCTCTCTGTATTATACCACTAGATACAGCTCTCTGTATTATACCACTAGATACAGCTCTCTGTATTATACCACTAGATACAGCTCTCTCTGTTATACCACTAGATACAGCTCTCTGTATTATACCACTAGATACAGCTCTCTGTATTATACCACTAGATACAGCTATCTGTATTATACCACTAGATACAACTCTCTGTATTATACCACTAGATACAGCTCTCTGTATTATACCACTAGATACAGCTCTCTGTATTATACCACTAGATACAGCTCTCTGTTATACCACTAGATACAGCTCTCTGTATTACACAGCTCTCTGTATTATACCACTAGATACAGCTCTCTGTATTATACCACTAGATACAGCTGTCTGTATTACACAGCTCTCGCTGTTATACCACTAGATACAGCTCTCTGTTATACCACTAGATACAGCTCCCTGTTATACCACTAGATACAGCTATCTGTATTATACCACTAGATACAGCTCTTTGTATTATACCACTAGATACTGCTCTCTGTATTATACCACTAGATACAGCTCTCTGTATTATACCACTAGATACAGCTCTCTGTATTATACCACTAGATACAGCTCTCTGTATTATACCACTAGATACAGCTCGCTGTATTATACCAGTAGATACAGCTCTCTGTTATACCACTAGATACAGCTCTCTGTATTACACAGCTCTCTGTATTATACCACTAGATACAGCTCTCTGTATTATACCACTAGATACAGCTCTCTGTATTATACCACTAGATACAGCTCTCTGTATTATACCACTAGATACAGCTCTCTGTATTATACCACTAGATACAGCTCTCTGTATTATACCACTAGATACAGCTCTCTGTATTATACCACCAGATACAGCTCTCTGTATTATACCACTAGATACAGCTCTCTGTATTATACCACTAGATACAGCTCTCTGTATTATACCACTAGATACAGCTCTCTGTATTATACCACTAGATACAGCTGTCTGTATTACACAGCTCTCGCTGTTATACCACTAGATACAGCTCTCTGTTATACCACTAGATACAGCTCCCTGTTATACCACTAGATACAGCTATCTGTATTATACCACTAGATACAGCTCTTTGTATTATACCACTAGATACTGCTCTCTGTATTATATCACTAGATACAGCTCTCTGTATTATACCACTAGATACAGCTCTCTGTATTATACCACTAGATACAGCTCTCTGTATTATACCACTAGATACAGCTCGCTGTATTATACCAGTAGATACAGCTCTCTGTTATACCACTAGATACAGCTCTCTGTATTACACAGCTCTCTGTATTATACCACTAGATACAGCTCTCTGTATTATACCACTAGATACAGCTCTCTGTATTATACCACTAGATACAGCTCTCTGTATTATACCACTAGATACAGCTCTCTGTATTATACCACTAGATACAGCTCTCTGTATTATACCACTAGATACAGCTCTCTGTATTATACCACCAGATACAGCTCTCTGTATTATACCACTAGATACAGCTCTCTGTATTATACCACTAGATACAGCTCTCTGTATTATACCACTAGATACAGCTCTCTGTATTATACCACTAGATACAGCTGTCTGTATTACACAGCTCTCGCTGTTATACCACTAGATACAGCTCTCTGTATTAATCCACTAGATACAGCTCTCTGTGTTATACCACTAGATACAGCTCTCTGTATTATACCACTAGATACAGCTCTCTGTATTATACCACTAGATACAGCTCTCTGTATTATACCACTAGATACTGCTCTCTGTATTATACCACTAGATACAGCTCTCTGTATTATACCACTAGATACAGCTCTCTGTATCATACCACTAGATACAGCTCTCTGTGTTATACCCCTAGATACAGCTCTCTGTATTATACCACTAGATACAGCTCTCTGTATTATACCACTAGATACAGCTCCCTGTATTATACCACTAGATACTGCTCTCTGTATTATACCACTAGATACAGCTCTATGTATTATACCACTAGATACAGCTCTCTGTATTATACCACTAGATACATCTCTCTGTATTATACCACTAGATGCAGCTCTCTGTATTATACCACTAGATACAGCTCTCTGTGTTATACCACTAGATACAGCTCTCTGTGTTATACCACTAGATATAGCTCTCTGTGTTATACCACTAGATACAGCTCTCTGTATTATACCAATAGATACTGCTCTCTGTATTATACCACTAGATACGGTTCTCTGTATTACACAGCTCTCTGTATTATACCACTAGATACAGCTATCTGTGTTATACCACTAGATACAGCTCTCTGTATTATACCACTAGATACAGCTCTCTGTATTTTACCACTAGATACAGCTCCCTGTATTACACAGCTCTCTGTATTATATCACTAGATACAGCTCTCTGTATTATACCACTAGATACAGCTCTCTGTATTACACAGCTCTCTCTGTTATACCACTAGATACAGCTCTCTGTTATACCACTAGATACAGCTCTCTGATATACCACTAGATACAGCTCTCTGTATTACACAGCTCTCTGTGTTATACCACTAGATACAGCTCTCTGTATTATACCACTAGATACAGCTCTCTGTTATACCACTAGATACAGCTCTCTGTATTACACAGCTCCCTGTATTATACCACTAGATACTGCTCTCTGTATTATACCACTAGATACAGCTCTCTATATTATACCACTAGATACAGCTCTCTGTTATACCACTAGATACAGCTCTCTGTATTACACAGCTCTCTGTATTATACCACTAGATACTGCTCTCGTATTATACCACTAGATAAGGCTCTCTGTGTTATACCACTAGATACAGCTCTCTGTATTATACCACTAGATACAGCTCTCTGTGTTATACCACTAGATACAGCTCTCTGTATTATACCACTAGATAATGCTCTCTGTATTATATCACTAGATACAGCTCTCTGTATTATACCACTAGATACAGCTCTCTGTATTATACCACTAGATACTGCTGTCTGTATTATACCACTAGATACAGCTCTCTGTGTTATACCACTAGATACAGCTCTCTGTATTATACCACTAGATACAGCTCTCTGTGTTATACCACTAGATACAGCTCTCTGTATTATACCACTAGATACAGCTCGCTGTATTATACCACTAGATACAGCTCTCTGTATTATACCACTAGATACAGCTCTCTGTATTATACCACTAGATACAGCTCTCTGTGTTATAACACTAGATACAGCTCTCTGTGTAATACCACTAGATACAGCTCTTTGTGTTATACCACTAGATACAGCTCTCTGTATTATACCACTAGATACTGCTCTCTTTATTAAACCACTAGATACAGCTCTCTGTATTGCACAGCTCTCTGTATTATACCACTAGATACAGCTCTCTGTGTTATACCACTAGATACAGCTCTCTGTATTATACCACTAGATACAGCTCTCTGTATTATACCACTAGATACAGCTCCCTGTATTACACAGCTCTCTGTATTATATCACTAGATACAGCTCTCTGTTTTACACAGCTCTCTGTATTATATCACTAGATACAGCTCTCTGTATTATACCACTAGATACAGCTCTCTGTATTACACAGCTCTCTGTATTATACCACTAGATACAGCTCTCTGTATTATACCACTAGTTACAGCTCTCTCTGTTATACCACTAGATACAGCTCTTTGTTATACCACTAGATACAGCTCTCTGTTATACCACTAGATACAGCTCTCTGTATTACACAGCTCTCTGTGTTATACCACTAGATACAGCTCTCTGTATTATACCACTAGATACAGCTGTCTGTTATACTTCTAGATACAGCTCTCTGTATTACACAGCTCTCTGTATTATACCACTAGATACTGCTCTCGGTATTATACCACTAGATAAGGCTCTCTGTGTTATACCACTAGATACAGCTCTCTGTATTATACCACTAGATACAGCTCTCTGTATTATACCACTAGATACAGCTCTCTGTATTATATCAATAGATACAGCTCTCTGTATTACACAGCTCTCTCTATTATACCACTAGATACAGCTCTCTGTATTACACAGCTCTCTGTATTATACCACTAGATACAGCTCTCTGTATTATACCACTAGATACTGCTCTCTGTGTTATACCACTAGATACAGCTGTCTGTGTTATACCACTAGATACTGCTCTCTGTGTTATACCACTAGATTCAGCTGTCTGTATTATACCACTAGATACAGCTCTCTTTGCTACCAATCCCTGTTACTGATAACCAAGCACCCCTCCTGACTCAATTCTCTCCATCTTTCATCCTACTGATCAAAGCCTTTATATGTAATGTATTTCTGAGGTTCCTTTCCTAATGGCACCCTTTCCCCTTTGTCCCTCCTCAGACATGATCCACTTCATGAGGAACAGGGTGCATTCGGGACAAAGCATTTGACAAGCAATGTGATATTGGATCTATAGACATGCTCTTAGTTTGAGTTATTCTTTTCAAGATATTTCAAATAAATCACCAATTTAGTTCCTTTTTTCTGTAAGTGTTGGGGAGGCTTTAGCCTCCAATGTCCTTGTCTCCTCTCTCTCTCCTTTCCTCCGCTCTCTCCTTGCCACCATTCTCTCCCTTTCTCCTCTCTCTCCTTTCCTCCTCTCTCTCCTTTCCTCCTCTCTCTCCTTTCTTCCTCTCTCTCCTTGCCACCGCTCTCTCCTTTCCTCCTCTCTCTCCTTTCCTCCTCTCTCTCCTTGCCACCGCTCTCTCCTTTCCTCCTCTCTCTTCTTTCCTCCTCTCTCTCCTTTCCTCCTCTCTCTTCTTGTCTCCTCTCTCTCCTTTCCTCCTCTCTCTCCTTTCCTCCTCTCTCTCCTTGCCACCGCTCTATCCTTTCCTCCTCTCTCTCCTTTCCTCCTCTCTCTCCTTTCCTCCTCTCTCCTTGCCACCTCTCTCTCCTTTCCTCCTCTCTCTCTCCTTTCCTCCTCTCTCTCCTTTCCTCCTCTCTCTACTTGTCTCCTCTCTCTCCGTTCCTCCTCTCTCTCCTTTCCTCCTCTCTCTCCTTGCCACCGCTCTCTCCTTTCCTCCTCTCTCTCCTTTCCTCCTCTCTCTCCTTTCCTCCTCTCTCCTTGCCACCGCTCTCTCCTTTCCACCTCTCTCTCCTTTCCTCCTCTTTCCTTTCCTCCTCTCTCTACTTGTCTCCTCTCTCTCCTTTCCTCCTCTCTCGCCTTTCCTCCTCTCTCTCCTTGCCACCGCTCTCTCCTTTCCTCCTCTCTCCTTTCCTCCTCTCTCTCCTTTCCTCCTCTCTCTCCTTGCCACCGCTCTCTCCTTCCTCCTCTCTCTCCTTTCCTTCTCTTTCTCCTTTCCTCCTCTCTCTACTTGTCTCCTCTCTCTCCTTTCCTCCTCTCTCTCCTTGTCTCCTCTCTCTCCTTTCCTCCTCTCTCTCCTTTCCTCCTCTCTCTCCTTTCCTCCTCTCTCTCCTTTCCACCTCTCTCTCCTTTCCTCCTCTCTCTCCTTTCCTCCTCTCTCTCCTTTCCTCCTCTCTCTCCTTTCCTCCTCTCTCTCCTTCCTCCTCTCTCCTTTCCACCTCACTCTCCTTTCCACCTCACTCTCCTTTCCACCTCTCTCTCCTTTCCACCTCTCTCTCCTTTCCACCTCTCTCTCCTTGCCACCGTTCTCTTTTTTCCTTCCTTGTCAAAACATTGAAGTGAATTGAGGAGGCAAAAAGAAATTGTCATAATATCAGAGCAAGAGGGAGACGAGAGAGAGAGTGCGGTATCTAGTGGAATTTCCAATGAGTCATGTCTCAGAAGTGTATTCAAGCACTCAACCTGCTCTCATCAATTCCAATAGCTGAATTGTTATTGGTTTGCAGTGATCAGGTCTGAGCCTAATACAACAATATTCTGCATTCTGCAATTAAAATCAAATCCCTGATTTAAAACATCTTGCTAAATGAGAAAAGAGGCTTCATCAGGGTTTAGAGAAAGGACAGACAAAGGAAGGATGGCGATTGTTTGTTATCTGGCCTCTGCTCCTCCCCCACCCCAACACAGCTGAGCTGGGTCATTTTATGCTCTAATTCCTTTCCTTAAATTACGCAAAAGGCATAAAATATGAACAAGCCAGAGAGATATTTTGAGATCGGTCATGTGATGAGTGACATAAATACTTAACCACCACTTTAAATCAAACATTGTACCGTGTCATGTGTTTAAATACTACTGTATGGCTTTATTAAACACTATAGAGAAAAGGCTTTTAATATTTCTATGATCCTTTGTAATGAAAGACAAGGTATTTGATAATGTACCGTAATAGATTGTGCAACTCATGGTAATCAGGGTGAATATTTCACCACCCCATGCTGCGAGTTTTATGTTTCTGTCATCACATGGTTCAGAAAGCCATAACACAAATTGCTCTTTTCAAATAGATTTTTCGATCATCTGTAAAATCTGTGAAATTCACTTTGAATCTGTGCACATAAAATAGGGTGAAAAGTGCTCTCTCTATTTCCCTCTCTCCCTAGGTCTCTCTCCCTAGGTCTCTCTCCCTAGGTCTCTCTCCCTCTCTCTCTCTCCCTCTTCCTCTTCCTCTCTCTCGTGAAATAAACAACAAAAAGAACAGTAAACATTACTCACAAAAGTTCCAAAAGAATAAAGACATTTAAAATGTCATATGTACAAATAGTTCAAGTACAAAAGGGAAAATAAATAAGCATAAATATGGGTTGTATTTACAATGGTGTTTGTTCTTCACTGGTTGCCCTTTTCTTGAGGCAACAGGTCACAAATCTTGCTGCTGTGATGGCACACTGTGGTCTGTGATATTTCACCCAGTAGATATGGGAGTTTGTCAAAATTGGATTTGTTTTCGAATTCTTTGTGGATCTGTGTAATCTGAGGGAAATATGTCTCTCTAATATGGTCATACATTTGGCAGGAGGTTAGGAAGTACAGCTCAGTTTCCACCTCATTTTGTGGGCAGTGTGCACATAGCCTGTCTTCTCTTGAGAGCCAGGTCTGCCTACGGCGGCCTTTCTCAATAGCAAGGCTATGTCACTAAGTCTGTACATAGTCAAAGCTTTCCTTAAGTTTGAGTCAGTCACAGTGGTCAGGTATTCTGCCGCCGTGTAATCTCTGTTTTGGGCCAAATTGCATTCTAATTCTTTCCAATGTGTCAAGTAACTATCTTTTTGTTTTCTCATGATTTGTCTGGGTCTTATTGTGTTTCTGTCATGGGGCTCTGTTTGTGAACAGAGCCCCAGGACCAGCTTGCTTAGGGGACTCTTCTCCAGGTTAATCTCTCTGTAGGTGATGGCTTTGTTATGGAAGGTTTGGGAATCACTTCCTTTTAGGTGTTTGTAGAATTTAACGGCTCTTTTCTGGATTTTGAATTAGCGTGTATCAGCCTTACTCTGCAAGCGTTATTTGTTGTTTTACATTGTACATGGAGGATATTTTTGTCTCACTCTCCCTTATAGCTCTTCTGCCTCCAATATGCCATTTAAAAACCATGGTGGTAAATATGAAACATTATTTAAGACTGTGAATTGTCATAAGACAGCTGCTCGCTGTAGATTAAATAGATTTAAATCACTTTATTCAACAAGCAGCAGGACCTCAGAATATTCTTTATTCAGCTATTTTCTCAGTAATAACCATTCTTCGGCAAACTTACATTGCCTCCCCTGATGTCTACCTAGCGTTTTGGTTTGGAGACTATATTAACGTCCATCCATTTGGTTCTGCAGTGGATTATATAAATACATAGCATTATGTGATTAGAAACATTAGCATAACCCCTCCTCTTTTCTGAATTGTATAAGAATTATCTGAGCAGCACCAGGGTGGGGCAGCAGTTATACGTCTGGACAGTTAAACTAGACAGTGTTGGGTAAAGGACATGTACCTCTGACAGAGAGAGTGGGGGGAGAGTGACAGAGAGAGCAAGGTAGAGAGTGACAGAGAGAATTGATCATTTGGTACAAGGCTGAACTACAAAATCTAAATGATCCCCTCAAAATTGGTGAATCACTTTTGGTTAAAACTGAAAAAATAACTTCTACTGACAAAATATGTGTTCCTTTGCGGAGAATCCCTGTTACGCCTCTTGGAGGGAACGCAACACCCAGCTACATTCAACTCCCTGTGGAGGTAGAGAGGTATGTGGCTGTAGGTGGAGGTAGAGAGGTATGTGACTGTAGGTGGAGGTATAGAGGTATGTGACTGTAGGTGGAGGTATAGAGGTATGTGGCTGTAGGTGGAGGTATAGAGGTATGGGACTGTAGGTGGAGGTAAAGAGGTATGTGACTGTAGGTGGAGGTAGAGAGGTATGTGACTGTAGGTGGAGGTATAGAGGTATGGGACTGTTGTTGGAGGTATAGAGGTATGTGACTGTAGGTGGAGGTAGAGAGGTATGTGGCTGTAGGTGGAGGTATGTGACTATAGGTGGAGGTAGAGACGTATGTGGCTGTAGGTGGAGGTATGTGACTATAGGTGGAGGTAGAGAGGTATGTGACTGTAGGTGGAGGTATAGAGGTAAGTGACTGTAGGTGGAGGTATAGAGGTATGGGACTGTAGGTGGAGGTATGTGAGTGTAGGTGGAGGTAGAGAGGTATGTGGCTGTAGGTGGAGTGAAAGAGGTATGTGACTGTAGGTGGAGGTAAAGAGGTATGTGGCTGTAGGTGGAGGTAAAGAGGTATGTGACTGTAGGTGGAGGTATAGAGGTATGTGACTGTAGGTGGAGGTAAAGAGGTATGTGACTGTAGGTGGAGGTATGTGACTGTAGGTGGAGGTAGAGAGGTATGTGGCTGTAGGTGGAGGTATAGAGGTATGGGACTGTAGGTGGAGGTATAGAGGCATGGGACTGTAGGTGGGGGTATAGAGGTATGTGGCTGTAGGTGGAGGTAAAGAGACATGTGACTGTAGGTGGAGTGAAAGAGGTATGTGACTGTAAGTGGAGGTAAAGAGGTATGGGACTGAAGGTGGGGGTATAGAGGTATGGGACTGTAGGTGAAGGTATAGAGGCATGGGACTGTAGGTGGAGGTAGAGAGGTATGGGACTGTAGGTGGAGGTATAGAGGTATGGGACTGTAGGTGGAGGTATAGAGGCATGGGACTGTAGGTGGAGGTATAGATGCATGGGACTGTAGGTGGAGGTATAGAGGTATGGGACTGTAGGTGGAGGTATAGAGGCATGGGACTGTAGGTGGAGGTATAGAGGTATGGGACTGTAGGTGGAGGTATAGAGGTATGGGACTGTAGGTGGAGGTATAGAGGCATGGGACTGTAGGTGGAGGTAGAGAGGTATGTGACTGTAAGTGGAGGTAAAGAGGTATGGGACTGTAGGTGGAGGTAAAGAGGTATGTGACTGTAGGTGGAGGTAAAGAGGCATGGGACTGTAGGTGGAGGTAGAGAGGTATGTGACTGTAGGTGGAGTGAAAGAGGTATGTGACTGTAGGTGGAGGTATACAGGTATGGGACTGTAGGTGGAGGTAAAGAGGCATGTGACTGTAGGTGGAGTGAAAGAGGTATGTGACTGTAAGTGGAGGTAAAGAGGTATGTGACTGTAGGTGGAGGTAAAGAGGCATGTGCCTGTAGGTGGAGGTAGAGAGGTATGTGACTGTAGGTGGAGGTAAAGAGGTATGTGACTGTAGGTGGAGGTATAGAGGCATGGGACTGTAGGTGGAGGTAGAGAGGTATATGACTGTAGGTGGAGGTAAAGAGGTATGGGACTGTAGGTGGAGGTTGAGAGGTATGTGACTGTAGGTGGAGTGAAAGAGGATATGTGACTGTAGGTGGAGGTAGAGAGGTATGTGACTGTAGGTGGAGGTATGTGACTGTAGGTGGAGGTATAGAGGTATGGGACTGTAGGTGGAGGAAGAGAGGTATGTGACTGTAGGTGGAGGTATGTGACTGTAGGTGGAGGTAGAGAGGTATGTGACTGTAGGTGGAGGTATAGAGGTATGTGACTGTAGGTGGAGGTAGAGAGGTATGTGACTGTAGGTGGAGGTAGAGAGGTATGTGACTGTAGGTGGAGGTAAAGAGGTATGTGACTGTAGGTGGAGGTAAAGAGGTATGTGGCTGTAGGTGGAGGTAGAGAGGTATGTGGCTGTAGGTGGAGGTATAGAGGTATGTGGCTGTAGGTGGAGGTAGAGAGGTATGTGACTGTAGGTGGAGGTATAGAGGTATGTGACTGTAGGTGGAGGTAGAGAGGTATGGGACTGTAGGTGGAGGTAGAGAGGTATGTGACTGTAGGTGGAGGTAAAGAGGTATGTGACTGTAGGTGGAGGTAAAGAGGTATGTGGCTGTAGGTGGAGGTAAAGAGGTATGTGGCTGTAGGTGGAGGTATAGAGGTATGTGGCTGTAGGTGGAGGTAGAGAGGTATGTGACTGTAGGTGGAGGTATAGAGGTATGTGACCGTAGGTGGAGGTAAAGAGGTATGGGACTGTAGGTGGAGGTAAAGAGACATGTGACTGTAGGTGGAGGTAAAGAGGTATGGGACTGTAGGTGGAGGTAAAGAGACATGTGGCTGTAGGTGGAGGTATGTGACTGTAGGTGGAGGTAGAGAGGTATGTGGCTGTAGGTGGAGTGAAAGAGGTATGTGACTGTAGGTGGAGATAAAGAGGTATGTGGCTGTATGTGGAGGTAGAGAGGTATGTGACTATAGGTGGAGGTATAGAGGTATGTGACTGTAGGTGGAGGTAAAGAGGTATGGGACTGTAGGTGGAGGTAAAGAGACATGTGACTGTAGGTGGAGTGAAAGAGGTATGTGACTGTAGGTGGAGTGAAAGAGGTATGTGACTGTAGTTGGAGGTAAAGAGGTATGTGACTATAGGTGGAGGTAAAGAGGTATGTGATTGTAGGTGGAGGTAAAGAGGTATTTGACTGTAGGTGGAGGTAAAGAGGTATGTGACTGTAGGTGGAGGTATAGAGGTATGTGGCTGTAGGTGGAGTGAAAGAGGTATGTGACTGTAGGTGGAGGTATACAGGTATGGGACTGTAGGTGGAGGTAAAGAGGCATGTGACTGTAGGTGGAGGTAAAGAGGCATGTGACTGTAGGTGGAGGTATGTGACTCTAGGTGGAGGTAAAGAGGTACGTGACTGTAGGTGGAGGTAAAGAGGTATGTGACTGTTGTTGGAGGTAAAGAGGTATGGGACTGTAGGTGGAGGTATAGAGGTATGGGACTGTAGGTGGAGGTAAAGAGGTATGTGACTGTAGGTGGAGGTAAAGAGGTATGTGACTGTAGGTGGAGGTATAGAGGTATGTGGCTGTAGGTGGAGTGAAAGAGGTATGTGACTGTAGTTGGAGGTATACAGGTATGGGACTGTAGGTGGAGGTAAAGAGGCATGTGACTGTAGGTGGAGTGAAAGAGGTATGTGGCTGTAAGTGGAGGTAAAGAGGTATGGGACTCTAGGTGGGGGTATAGAGGTATGTGACTGTAGGTGGAGGTAAAGAGGTATGGGACTGTAGGTGGAGGTATAGAGACATGTGACTGTAGGTGGAGGTAAAGAGGTATGTGACTGTAGGTGGGGGTATAGAGGTATGTGAGTATAGGTGGAGTGAAAGAGGATGTGACTGTAGGTGGAGTGAAAGAGGTATGTGACTGTAGGTGGAGGTATAGAGGCATGTGCCTGTAGGTGGAGGTAGAGAGGTATGTGACTGTAGGTGGAGGTAAAGAGGTATTTGACTGTAGGTGAAGGTATAGAGGTATGTGACTGTAGGTGGAGGTATAGAGACATGGGACTGTAGGTGGAGGTAGAGAGGTATGTGACTGTAGGTGGAGGTATGTGACTCTAGGTGGAGGTAAAGAGGTACGTGACTGTAGGTGGAGGTAAAGAGGTATGTGACTGTTGTTGGAGGTAAAGAGGTATGGGACTGTAGGTGGAGGTATAGAGGTATGGGACTGTAGGTGGAGGTAAAGAGGTATGGGACTGTAGGTGGAGGTATAGAGGTATGAGACTGTAGGTGGAGGTAAAGAGGTATGGGACTGTAGGTGGAGGTAAAGAGGTATGTGACTGTAGGTGGAGGTAAAGAGGCATGTGACTGTAGTTGGAGGTAAAGAGGTATGTTACTGTAGGTTGTGACGCCCTGAATTATTTTGAGCCGTCTCAGTGCTTCTCCTTCCAATAGGGTGCTTTCCCTTTAATTCCGAATTAAATAACCAGCATCAGCTGCGCAAAAGTGGGGTTTGTGATGGAGACGTGACTGAGGATGTGTTCCCGAAGCTTCTCTATTCCGGTTGTTTTGTTGCTGTTAAACGTGTGTTTTGTAGCCTGAGAGAGTTTACCCAGGATCGGATCCACTCTTTGCGTCCGTGGACTACACCTCTCCATTCTTCGTGGCCTTTCTCCGCTGGAGATCTGTTGGCGGATTGGATTGTCTGACTGACCGACTGACTACCAGCTTTTTTGTATACGGTATTTCATTTGTTTTGATATGATGTATGCGGTGATGATTTATGTAGTTAGATGTAGTTGAGGAATTAGTAAGAGCTGAGACGCTTTAAAGTTCTGTGGTAAAATTGTTATATTGATTGTATGATTTAATACTGGGTTTACGCTACATGGAATGAACGGACAAACATTGCGTGACAAAAGTCACTTGAGTTCACTGAACTCCTTTACCGGGCTGGACTCTTTTTAGGCCCGAGGTACAGGACATTTCTGGAGGAACCAGAACTCATTGTGTTATATTCTTTTGCGTGGGTTGTATTAGCAACATCAATGGATTACACACACATAATAATATAACACAATGAGTTCTGGTTCCTCCAGAAATGTCCTGTACCTCGGGCCTAAAAAGAGTCCAGCCCGGTAAAGGAGTTCAGTGAACTCAAGTGACTTTTGTCACGCAATGTTTGTCCGTTCATTCCATGTAGCGTAAACCCAGTATTAAATCATACAATCAATATAACAATTTTACCATTGAACTTTAAAGCGTCTCAGCTCTTACTAATTCCTCAACTACATCTAACTACATAAATCATCACCGTATACATCATATCAAAACAAATGAAATACCGTATACAAAAAAGGTGGTAGTCAGTCGGTCAGTCAGACAATCCAATCCGCCAACAGATCTCCAGCGGAGAAAGGCCACGAAGAATGGAGAGGAGTAGTCCACGGACGCAAAGAGTGGATCCGATCCTGGGTAAACTCTCTCAGGCTACAAAACACACGTTTAACAGCAACAAAACAACCGGAATAGAGAAGCTTCGGGAACACATCCTCAGTCACGTCTCCATCACAAACGCCACTTTTGTTGTTTACACTGATGCAAGTGATGTTGGACTTGGTGCTGTCCTAGTCCAACAGACTGGACTTGGCACTGAAGAAGTGCTAGCGTTCGCCAGTCGGACATTGAATGGAGCAGAACGGAACTACTCCACAACCGAGCAAGAGTGCCTTGCAGTTGTCTGGGCTTTGGAAAAGTGGAGGTACTACCTGGAGGGAAGACACTTCACTGTGGTCACTGACCATTCCTCCCTTGTGTGGGTGTTCAAGACCAACAAACCAAGCACCAGACTCATAAGATGGGCTCTACGGTTGCAAGAGTTCACCTTTGCAGTAGAATACGGGAAAGGAAAATACAACACTGTTCCAGATGCCTTATCCAGGGCTCCTGCTTGTGATAACGGTGGCCCTCATTTTACATGTGCTACTGTCCTGTCAAGCAGTCGAGACTCGCCCAAAACAGACTTTCCCATCTCTGATGAGACCATATGGAAAGCCCAACAGGATGATCCAGAAGTACAGGCTTTGTACCAGACTATCCTGGAAGATGGAGAAAAGATGGTCAATCCTACCACAAAGCTGACCATCATGGAAGACAAAGTCTACCGTGTTGTACAACTACCTCACAGAACCCTCTACCAATTGTATATACCTGAAACTCTATGCCTACAACTGCTTCAACATTTCCATGAAGACCCATTAGCTGGTCATTTGGGCAGGTTCAAAACCTACAAGCGGTTGCAAGCGTTACTGTACTGGCCACATCTGAGCATGGATGTGAAGTCACACATCCGAAACTGTCAGGTTTGTCAAATGTACAAACCAGAAGGTAGAAAGCCTGCTGGCAAGTTGCAGCAAACGGTGGTTACCCGACCTTGGGAAATGCTAGGAGTGGATTTGAAGGGTCCATTTCCTAGAAGCTCCAATCAGAATGTGTACATGCTTGTGTTTGTTGATTATTATTCAAAGTGGGTGGAACTCTTTTCCCTGCGTCAGGCCACAGCAAGGACCGTCTCTAACATCCTTACGAAAGAGATCCTGACTCGCTGGGGAGTGCCTGATTACATCCTGTCTGATCGAGGTTCACAATTTGTCTCTGATCTCTTTGAGGAGACCTGCCAAAGATGGAACCTGAGACAGAAGTTGACCATGGCCTATCACCCACAGACCAATCTCACTGAGAGAGTAAATCGAACCTTGAAGACAATGATTGCTTCCTATGTAGGGACCCAGCACAAACACTGGGACAAGCACCTTCACGAGTTTCGATTTGCCCTGAATTCTGCTGTGCAAGAGTCCACTGGAGTCACACCTGCAGAGCTGAACCTAAGTCGTCCCCTCCGAGGACCCTTGGATATGGTGCTACAGCCCCAGCAGATTACTCCAGACGCTGCTTGCTATGACCAGGTAGTCCATCTCCATGACTTGAGAGTTCTTGTCTCAAAGAACATGACCCAGGCTCGACTCAAGCAGAAGAGAAATTATGATAAGAACAGACGAGACATGCAGTTTCAGCTTCGTGATCGGGTGTGGCTTCGCTCTCATCCTTACTCGAAAGCTGAACAATTCTTCTCTGCCAAGCTCGCTCCTAAATGGCAAGGACCATATAGGATTGTGGAGCATATGGGCCCTTTGAACTACCGAGTGGTGAAAGAGGACACAGGTGAAGATATGCGCGTTGTCCATGTCTCACGCCTTAAGGCCTGTTACCCCTCGGCTGAGGAATTGGAGGCGATTGAGCGCCGCAAGATCTTGGATATCTTTGAAGAGGAAAGTGAGGAGACTTTTCTCAGATTCCCAGACCCAGAAGTCTCACACCTTAAGGCCTGTGACCCCTCAGATGAGGAGCGTGAGCTCCAAAAAGTCATGAACATTTTTGTAGAGGAAAGTGATGAGGAGACCTTTCTCGGTTTCCCCGAACAAGATGTGCCTTCCAGGGCAATGGTCGGCTTTTTCCAGGGGAGGGGGTGTGTGACGGCCCTGAATTATTTTGAGCCGTCTCAGTGCTTCTCCTTCCAATAGGGTGCTTTCCCTTTAATTCCCAATTAAATAGCCAGCATCAGCTGCGCAAAAGTGGGGTTTGTGATGGAGACGTGACTGAGGATGTGTTCCCGGAGCTTCTCTATTCCGGTTGTTTTGTTGCTGTTAAACGTGTGTTTTGTAGCCTGAGAGAGTTTACCCAGGATCGGATCCACTCTTTGCGTCCGTGGACTACACCTCTCCATTCTTCGTGGCCTTTCTCCGCTGGAGATCTATTGGCGGATTGTCTGACTGACCGACTGACTACCACCTTTTTTGTATACGGTATTTCATTTGTTTTGATATGATGTATACGGTGATGATTTATGTAGTTAGATGTAGTTGAGGAATTAGTAAGAGCTGATACGCTTTAAAGTTCTGTGGTAAAATTGTTATATTGATTGTATGATTTAATACTGGGTTTACGCTACACGGAATGAATGGACAAACATTGCGTGACAAAAGTCACTTGAGTTCACTGAACTCCTTTACCGGGCTGGACTCTTTTTAGGCCCGAGGTACAGGACATTTCTGGAGGAACCAGAACTCATTGTGTTATATTATTATGTGTGTGTAATCCATTGATGTTGCTAATACAACCCACGCAAAAGAATAGTTGTTTTTGAAGTTCTTTTCAATGTTTTAAGGGTTTATGAAAAGTTGATTTCCCTTCTGACGTTTACATAAGTCCTTTGTATTGGTGTAGACTTGACGGACCAGATGGGACTCATTCCCTCCCAAACTAAAAGGAGAAACCAATGTTTTCTCTGGTAGGCACAACCTACCTGGCACCCCTATAAAAAATAACCTCAAGTCAAAACCGTTACAAGGTGGAGGTATAGAGGTATGGGACTGTAGGTGGAGGTAAAGAGGTATGGGACTGTAGGTGGAGGTATAGAGGTATGGGACTGTAGGTGGAGGTATAGAGGTATGGGACTGTAGGTGGAGGTATAGAGGTATGGGACTGTAGGTGGAGGTAAAGAGGTATGGGACTGTAGGTGGAGGTAAAGAGGTATGGGACTGTAGGTGGGGGTATAGAGGTATGAGACTGTAGGTGGAGGTAAAGAGGTATGTGACTGTAGGTGGGGGTATAGAGGTATGAGACTGTAGGTGGAGGTAAAGAGGTATGTGACTGTAGGTGGAGGTAAAGAGGTATGGGACTGTAGTTGGAGGTAAAGAGGCATGGGACTGTAGGTGGAGGTAAAGAGGCATGTGACTGTAGTTGTAGGTAAAGAGGTATGTTACTGTAGGTGGAGGTATAGAGGTATGGGACTGTAGGTGGAGGTAAAGAGGTATGGGACTGTAGGTGGAGGTAAAGAGGTATGGGACTGTAGGTGGAGGTAAAGAGGTATGGGACTGTAGGTGGAGGTATAGAGGTATGGGACTGTAGGTGGAGGTAAAGAGGTATGGGACTGTAGGTGGAGGTAAAGAGGTATGGGACTGTAGGTGGAGGTAAAGAGGTATGGGACTGTAGGTGGAGGTATAGAGGTATGGGACTGTAGGTGGAGGTAAAGAGGTATGGGACTGTAGGTGGGGGTATAGAGGTATGAGACTGTAGGTGGAGGTAAAGAGGTATGTGACTGTAGGTAGAGGTAAAGAGGCATGTGATTGAATATTCCAGTTAACAGGGAATTTATTTCCTTCACACAGTAAATTTGGTGAAAAGGAGCTGGACGGAACCAAAGCAAAGAAAGTTAAAGTTAAATAGCCCCCTCTTCTACCTTACCTACCTACCCACTACTCACCTAACCTACCCTCTCCTACCTTACCTACCTACCCACTACTTACCTAACCTACCCTCTCCTACCTTACCTACCTATCTTAGCACCACCTGGCTCACTAACCAAAATACAGGGGATGGTCCACCCAGGTCTTACCTAGTGAGCATAAACAGAGTACATACTACGGTTATATGTATGTCCTCAGGCCTCTTACCTAAACAGTCCCAAGGGGCCTTGCCCCCTGGGAACAAAAAAACAGAATAATTACTAACATAAAGTGAACAGTTTCAATAATCAAAAACACAGTCCTTTTGACATACATCTGCTACAAAATACTTTACAACAATTATACAGAACATACCAAGAAGCTCCCTCTTCCTAACAAAGGAACACTGGCTGTTCAAGCTGCAGCAGGAGTCGGTAATTGCAGACAGCTGTATCCCCTGATGAGAGGGCGGGATCAGGGCTCCAATCTGCAATGGGGCCAACCAATCAGCTGCTTGGGGGAATGCAGGAAGCCATTTTCTGAAATACACACATACATGTACACAAACCCACAACATAGAAACTGGGGAACGCAACAATCCCCATATTACTCAGAGGAGTGATCTTCCCCACCCTCAAGGATGAGACGTGCCATTTCCAGGCCCAGGGAAATGTGCTCATCTGTGGGGACACAAATGCATTCTCAGGAACACAACCTGATCTAACAGCACACGAGGGGACAGCTTTATCACAGGCCATAGTGTCTCTAACGGTCTTAATCTCTCCATAGAAACAACAGTGACAGCATCGTCAACAACGGAAGGGATCTGTTGCAGCTCTGTAGAAGCCTGGGTCTGTTCTTTGTCAATCGTAGGTTACGGGGGGGGGGCGACTCTTTGGGGAGATTCACCTACTGCTCACCTCTCGGCCACAGTACAGTAGACTATATGATCAGACATTGACCCTTTCTCTCTCAGCTCATTCACTGTCAAGCCACTAACACCTCTGTCTGATCACAGCCAAATTACATTGTTCCTCAAAAGAACAGACATGGAAACAACCAGACATTCACAGCCCAGTAAGCTATACAACATCAGACAATCCTACAGATGGGCCCAAAACAGCACAGAAGAATACCAGAAAGCAACCTGTAACCAGAATATCCAAACACTCTTAGATAACTTTCTGAATACTACATTCACTCACAGTAAAGAAGGCATCAATCTAGCAGAACAAAACATCAACTATATATTCAGGAAAACGGCAAAAGAAGCACAGCTGAAATTTATTTAAAAAAACTAAACAAAAAAGAGAACTGGTTTGATGCAGATTGTAAAATTATGAGGATTAAACTAGAACACTATCCAATCAAACGCACAGAGACCCAAATAATGGTGAATAACGCCTTCATTACTGTGAGACTTTAAAACTCTAGAAACGTAACACTCAGAACCAAAAAAGCACAGTACAACAGCACAATGCCAAAGTCATGAGAAGTTGAATGGATTAGAAAAGGCTATAAAGGACCGTTCAAATCCATTGGACTCCCCAATGACTGACCAGGAGCTCTATAAGACAAACTATGACTGACCAGGAGCTCTATAAGAAACTAAACTATGACTGACCAGGAGCTCTATAAGAAACTAAACTATTACTGACCAGGAGCTCTATAAGAAACTAAACTATTACTGACCAGGAGCTCTATAAGAAACTAAACTATTACTGACCAGGAGCTCTATAAGAAACTAAACTATTACTGACCAGGAGCTCTATAAGAAACTAAACTATTACTGACCAGGAGCTCTATAAGAAACTAAACTATTACTGACCAGGAGCTCTATAAGAAACTAAACTATTACTGACCAGGAGCTCTATCAGAAACTAAACTATTACTGACCAGGAGCTCTATCAGAAACTAAACTATTACTGACCAGGAGCTCTATCAGAAACTAAACTATTACTGACCAGGAGCTCTATAAGAAACTAAACTATTACTGACCAGGAGCTCTATAAGAAACTAAACTATTACTGACCAGGAGCTCTATCAGAAACTAAACTATTACTGACCAGGAGCTCTATCAGAAACTAAACTATTACTGACCAGGAGCTCTATAAGAAACTAAACTATTACTGACCAGGAGCTCTATCAGAAACTAAACTATTACTGGCCAGGAGCTCTATAAGAAACTAAACTATTACTGACCAGGAGCTCTATCAGAAACTAAACTATTACTGACCAGGAGCTCTATCAGAAACTAAACTATTACTGACCAGGAGCTCTATAAGAAACTAAACTATTACTGACCAGGAGCTCTATAAGAAACTAAACTATTACTGACCAGGAGATCTATAAGAAACTAAACTATTACTGACCAGGAGCTCTATAAGAAACTAAACTATTACTGACCAGGAGCTCTATAAGAAACTAACTATTACTGACCAGGAGCTCTATAAGAAACTAAACTATTACTGACCAGGAGCTCTATAAGAAACTAAACTATTACTGACCAGGAGCTCTATAAGAAACTAAACTATTACTGACCAGGAGATCTATCAGAAACTAAACTATTACTGACCAGGAGCTCTATCAGAAACTAAACTATTACTGACCAGGAGCTCTATAAGAAACTAAACTACTACTGACCAGGAGCTCTATAAGAAACTAAACTATTACTGACCAGGAGCTCTATAAGAAACTAAACTATTACTGACCAGGAACTCTATAAGAAACTAAACTATTACTGACCAGGAGCTCTATAAGAAACTAAACTATTACTGTAACGGTTTTCTTGGTGAGAAGGAGAGTCGGACCAAAATGCGGTGTGTCCATGTTTAATGAAGTAACACACTAAACACAAACACTACCAAAACAATAAACTTAACGAAAACCGAAACAGCCTATACTTGTGTATCCTAACACAGAACAATGACATCAGGACACTAAGGACAATCACCCACGCCAAACTCAAAGAATATGGCTGCCTAAATATGGTTCCCAATCAGAGACAACGATAAACACCTGCCTCTGATTGAGAACCACTTCAGACAGCCATAGACTTAGCTAGAACACCCCACTAGCTACAATCCCCATACATACACACCACATACAAAAACCCATGCCACACCCTGGCCTGACCAAATAAATAAAGATAAACACAAAAATACTTCGACCAGGGTGTGACAGAACCCCCCCCCTAAGGTGCGGACTCCCGAACGCACCTCAAAACAATAGGGAGGGTCCGGGTGGGCGTCTGTCCATGGTGGCGGCTCCGGCGCGGGACGTGGACCCCACTCAATCAATGTCTTAGTCCTTTCTCCTCGCGTCCCTGGATAGTCCACCCTCGCCGCCGACCATGGCCTAGTAGTCCTCACCCAGAACCCCACTGGACTGAGGAGCAGATCGGGACTGAGGGGCAGCTCGGGACTGAGGCAGCTCGGAACTGAGGGGAAGCTCAGGAGTGAGAGGAAGCTCAGGAGTGAGAGGAAGCTCAGGCAGGTTGATGAATCTACCAGATCCTGGCTGGCTGGCAGATCCTGGCTGACAGGCAGATCTGGAAGAGTCTGGTCGACTGGCATATCTGGAAGAGTCTGGTCGACTGGCAAATCTGGAAGAGTCTGGTCGACTGGCAGATCTGGAAGAGTCTGGTCGACTGGCAGATCTGGAAGAGTCTGGTCGACTGGCAGATCTGGAAGAGTCTGGTCGACTGGCAGATCTGGAAGAGTCTGGTCGACTGGCAGATCTGGAAGAGTCTGGTCGACTGGCAGATCTGAAAGAGTCTGGTCGACTGGCAGATCTGAAAGAGTCTGGTCGACTGGCAGATCTGGAAGAGTCTGGTCGACTGGCAGCTCTGGCTGCTCCATGCTGACTGGCTGCTCTGGCTGCTCCATGCTGACTGGCTGCTCCATGCTGACTGGCTGATCCATGCTGACTGGCAGCTCTGGCTGCTCCATGCTGACTGACAGCTCTGGCTGCTCCATGCTGACTGACAGCTCTGGCTGCTCCATGCTGACTGACAGCTCTATGATGACTGGCAGCTCTGGCTGCTCCATGCTGACTGGCTGCTCCATGCTGACTGGCTGCTCCATGCTGACTGGCAGCTCTGGCTGCTCCATGCTGACTGGCAGCTCCATGCTGACTGGCAGCTCTGGCTGCTCCATGCTGACTGGCTGCTCCATGCTGACTGGCTGCTCTGGCTGCTCCATGCTGACTGGCTGCTCTGGCTGCTCCATGCTGACTGGCTGCTCCATGCTGACTGGCTGCTCCATGCTGACTGGCGGCCCTGGCTGCTCCATGCTGACTGGCGGCCCTGGCTGCTCCATGCTGACTGGCGGCCCTGGCTGCTCCATGCTGACTGGCGGCCCTGGCTGCTCCATGCTGACTGGCGGCCCTGGCTGCTCCATGCTGACTGGCGGCCCTGGCTGCTCCATGCTGACTGGCGGCCCTGGCTGCTCCATGCTAACTGGCAGCTCCTTGCAGACTGGCAGCTCTGGCGGCTCCTTGCAGACTGGCAGCTTTGGCGGCATCCTGCAGACAGGCAGCTCTGGCGGCTCCTTGCAGACTGGCAGCTCCTTGCAGACTGGCAGCTCCTTGCAAACTGGCAGCTCCTTGCAAACTGGCAGCTCCTTGCAAACTGGCAGCTCCTTGCAAACTGGCAGCTCCTTGCAAACTGGCAGCTCCTTGCAAACTGGCAGCTCCTTGCAAACTGGCATTTCTGAACAGGCGGGAGACTCCGGCAGCGCTGTAGAGAAGGAAGGCTCTAACAGCGCTAAACAGGCGGGAGACTCCGACAGCGCTGGAGAGGAGGAGGGCTCCGACAGCGCTGGACAGGCGAGGCGCACTGTAGGCCTGATGCGTGGTGCTGGCACTGGTGGTACTGGGCCGAGGACACGCACAGGAAGCCTGGTGCGGGGAGCTGCTACCGGAGGGCTGGGGTGTGGAGGTGGCACAGGATGGGTTAGACCGTGAAGGCGTACTGGAGATCTTGAGAGCGGTGCTGGCACAGGACGTGCAAGGCTAGGGAGGTGCACAGGAGGCCTGGTACGTGAGACTGGCACCATCTTCACCAGCCGACTAACACGCACCTCAGGAAGAGTATGGAGCGCTGACCCAGGTGCCATCAAATCCCAGACACGCTCCGTCGGGCAAATTCCATGTTTAAAACACCAACACAGCAACTCCCTCATTTCTCTCTCCTCCAATTTCCCCATTAACTCCTTCACAGTCTCTGTTTCGCTCACCTCCAACACCAGCTCTGGTTCTGGTCTCCTCCTTGGCTCCTCACGATAAACAGGGAGAGTTGGCTCAGGTCTGGCACCTGACTCTGCCACACTCTCCCTGAGCCCCCCCCCCAAGAAATTTTTGGGGCTGACTATGGGGCCTCCGTCCGCGCCGCCTTGCTTGCTTCGCAAACTCCATTCTCCTATATCCTTCCGCGCACTGCTCCATCGAATCCCAGGCGGGCTCCGGCACTCTCCCTGGGTCGACCGCCCACCTGTCTATCTCCTCCCAAGAAGTATAGTCCATACTGTATTCCACTTTGGGCTGTTCCTGCCTGTTGACACGCTGCTTGGTCCCTTTGTGGTGGGTGATTCTGTAACGGTTTTCTTGATGAGAAGGAGAGTCGGACCAAAATGCGGCGTGTCTATTGCAATCCATGTTTAATGAAGTAACACACTAAACACAAACACTACCAAAACAATAAACTTAACGAAAACTGAAACAGCCTATACTTGTGTATCCTAACACAGAACAATGACATCAGGACAATCACCCACGCCAAACTCAAAGAATATGGCTGCCTAAATATGGTTCCCAATCAGAGACAACGATAAACACCTGCCTCTGATTGAGAACCACTTCAGACAGCCATAGACTTAGCTAGAACACCCCACTAGCTACAATCCCCATACATACACACCACATACAAAAACCCATGCCACACCCTGGCCTGACCAAATAAATAAAGATAAACACAAAAATACTTCGACCAGGGTGTGACAATTACTGACCAGGAGCTCTATAAGAAACTAAACTATTACTGACCAGGAGCTCTATAAGAAACTAAACTATTACTGACCAGGAGCTCTATAAGAAACTAAACTATTACTGACCAGGAGCTCTATAAGAAACTAAACTATTACTGACCAGGAGCTCTATAAGAAACTAAACTATTACTGACCAGGAGCTCTATAAGAAACTAAACTATTACTGACCTGGAGCTCTATAAGAAACTAAACTATTACTGACCAGGAGCTCTATAAGAAACTAAACTATTACTGACCAGGAGCTCTATAAGAAACTAAACTATTACTGACCAGGAGCTCTATAAGAAACTAAACTATTACTGACCAGGAGCTCTATAAGAAACTAAACTATTACTGACCAGGAGCTCTATAAGAAACTAAACTATTACTGACCAGGAGCTCTATAAGAAACTAAACTATTACTGACCAGGAGCTCTATAAGAAACTAAACTATTACTGACCAGGAGATCTATAAGAAACTAAACTATTACTGACCATTAGCTCTATAAGAAACTAAACTATTACTGACCAGGAGCTCTATAAGAAACTAAACTATTACTGACCAGGAGCTCTATAAGAAACTAAACTATTACTGACCAGGAGCTCTATAAGAAACTAAACAATTACTGACCAGGAGCTCTATAAGAAACTAAACTATTACTGACCAGGAGCTCTATAAGAAACTAAACTATTACTGACCAGGAGCTCTATAAGAAACTAAACTATTACTGACCAGGAGCTCTATAAGAAACTAAACTATTACTGACCAGGAGCTCTATAAGAAACTAAACTATTACTGACCATTAGCTCTATAAGAAACTAAACTATTACTGACCAGGAGCTCTATAAGAAACTAAACTATTACTGACCAGGAGCTCAATAAGAAACTAAACTATTAATGACCAGGAGCTCTATAAGAAACTAAACTATTACTGACCAGGAGATCTATAAGAAACTAAACTATTACTGACCAGGAGCTCTATAAGAAACTAAACTATTACTGACCAGGAGCTCTATAAGAAACTAACTATTACTGACCAGGAGCTCTATAAGAAACTAAACTACTACTGACCAGGAGCTCTATAAGAAACTAAACTATTACTGACCAGGAGCTCTATAAGAAACTAAACTATTACTGACCAGGAGCTCTATAAGAAACTAAACTATTACTGACCAGGAGCTCTATAAGAAACTAAACTATTACTGACCAGGAGATCTATAAGAAACTAAACTATTACTGACCATTAGCTCTATAAGAAACTAAACAATTACTGACCACGAGCTCTATAAGAAACTAAACTATTACTGACCAGGAGCTCTATAAGAAACTAAACTATTACTGACCAGGAGCTCTATAAGAAACTAAACAATTACTGACCAGGAGCTCTATAAGAAACTAAACTATTACTGACCAGGAGCTCTATAAGAAACTAAACTATTACTGACCAGGAGCTCTATAAGAAACTAAACTATTACTGACCAGGAGATCTATAAGAAACTAAACTATTACTGACCAGGAGCTCTATAAGAAACTAAACTATTACTGACCAGGAGCTCTATAAGAAACTAAACTATTACTGACCATTAGCTCTATAAGAAACTAAACTATTATTGACCAGGAGCTCTATAAGAAACTAAACTATTACTGACCAGGAGCTCTATAAGAAACTAAACTATTACTGACCTGGAGCTCTATAAGAAACTAAACTATTACTGACCAGGAGCTCTATAAGAAACTAAACTATTACTGACCAGGAGCTCTATAAGAAACTAAACTATTACTGACTAGGAGCTCTATAAGAAACTAAACTATTACTGACCAGGAGCTCTATAAGAAACTAAATTATTACTGACCAGGAGCTCTAGAAGATACTAAACTATTACTGACCAGGAGCTCTGTAAGAAACTAAACTATTACTGACCAGGAGCTCTATAAGAAACTAAACTATTACTGACCAGGAGCTCTATAAGAAACTAAACTATTACTGACCAGGAGCTCTATAAGAAACTAAACTATTACTGACCAGGAGCTCTATAAGAAACTATTACTGACCAGGAGCTCTATCAGAAACTAAACTATTACTGACCAGGAGCTCTATAAGAAACTAAACTGATACTGACCAGGAGCTCTATAAGAAACTAAACTATTACTGACCAGGAGCTCTATAAGAAACTAAACTATTACTGACCAGGAGCTCTATAAGAAACTAAACTATTACTAACCAGGAGCTCTATAAGAAACTAAACTATTACTGACCAGGAGCTCTATAAAACACTAAACTATTACTGACCAGGAGCTCTATAAGAAACTAAACTATTACTGTCCAGGAGCTCTATAAGAAACTAAACTATTACTGACCAGGAGCTCTATAAGAAACTAAACTATTACTGACCAGGAGATCTATAAGAAACTAAACTATTACTGGCCAGGAGCTCTATAAGAAACTAAACTATTACTGACCAGGAGCTCTATAAAAAACTAAACTATTACTGACCAGGAGCTCTATAAGAAACTAAACTATTACTGACCAGGAGCTCTATAAGAAACTAAACTATTACTGACCAGGAGCTCTATAATAAACTAAACTATTACTGACCAGGAGCTCTATAAAAAACTAAACTATTACTGACCAGGAGATCTATAAGAAACTAAACTATTACTGACCAGGTGCTCTATAAGAAACTAAACTATTACTGACCAGGAGCTCTATAAGACACTAAACTATTACTGACCAGGAGCTCTATAAGAAACTAAACTATTACTGACCAGGAGCTCTATAAGAAACTAAACTATTACTGACCAGGAGCTCTATAAGAAACTAAACTATTACTGACCAGGAGCTCTATAAGAAACTAAACTATTACTGACAAGGAGCTCTATAAGAAACTAAACTATTACTGACCAGGAGCTCTATAAGAAACTAAACTATTACTGACCAGGACCTCTGTAAGAAACTAAACTATTACTGACCAGGAGCTCTATAAGAAACTAAACTATTACTGACCAGGAGCTCTATAAGAAACTAAACTATTACTGACCAGGAGCTCTATAAGAAACTAAACTATTACTGACCAGGAGCTCTATAAGACACTACACTATTACTGACCAGGAGCTCTATAAGAAACTAAACTATTACTGACCAGGAGCTCTATAAGACACTAAACTATTACTGACCAGGAGCTCTATAAGAAACTAAACTATTACTGACCAGGAGCTCTATAAGACACTAAACTATTACTGACCAGGAGCTCTATTAGAAACTAAACTATTACTGACCAGGAGCTCTATAAGAAACTAACTATTACTGACCAGGAGCTCTATAAGAAACTAAACTATTACTGACCAGGAGCTCTATCAGAAACTAATCTATTACTGACCAGGAGCTCTATAAGAAACTAAACTATTACTGACCAGGAGCTCTATCAGAAACTAAACTATTACTGACCAGGAGCTCTATAAGAAACTAAACTATTACTGACCAGGAGCTCTATAAGAAACTAAACTATTACTGACCAGGACCTCTGTAAGAAACTAAACTATTACTGACCAGGAGCTCTATAAGAAACTAAACTATTACTGACCAGGAGCTCTATAAGAAACTAAACTATTACTGACCAGGAGCTCTATAAGAAACTAAACTATTACTGACCAGGAGCTCTATAAGACACTAAACTATTACTGACCAGGAGCTCTATAAGAAACTAAACTATTACTGACCAGGAGCTCTATAAGACACTAAGCTATTACTGACCAGGAGCTCTATAAGAAACTAAACTATTACTGACCAGGAGCTCTATAAGACACTAAACTATTACTGACCAGGAGCTCTATTAGAAACTAAACTATTACTGACCAGGAGCTCTATAAGAAACTAACTATTACTGACCAGGAGCTCTATAAGAAACTAAACTATTACTGACCAGGAGCTCTATCAGAAACTAAACTATTACTGACCAGGAGCTCTATAAGAAACTAAACTATTACTGACCAGGAGCTCTATCAGAAACTAAACTATTACTGACCAGGAGCTCTATAAGAAACTAACTATTACTGACCAGGAGCTCTATAAGAAACTAAACTATTACTGACCAGGAGCTCTATAAGAAACTAAACTATTACTGACCAGGAGCTCTATAAGAAACTAAACTATTACTGACCAGGAGCTCTATAAGAAACTAAACTATTACTGACCAGGAGCTCTATAAGAAACTAAACTATTACTGACCAGGAGCTCTATAAGACACTAAACTATTACTGACCAGGAGCTCTATAAGAAACTAAACTATTACTGACCAGGAGCTCTATAAGACACTAAACTATTACTGACCAGGAGCTCTATAAGAAACTAAACTATTACTGACCAGGAGCTCTATAAGACACTAAACTATTACTGACCAGGAGCTCTATTAGAAACTAAACTATTACTGACCAGGAGCTCTATAAGAAACTAACTATTACTGACCAGGAGCTCTATAAGAAACTAAACTATTACTGACCAGGAGCTCTATCAGAAACTAATCTATTACTGACCAGGAGCTCTATAAGAAACTAAACTATTACTGACCAGGAGCTCTATCAGAAACTAAACTATTACTGACCAGGAGCTCTATAAGAAACTAAACTATTACTGACCAGGAGCTCTATAAGAAACTAAACTATTACTGACCAGGACCTCTGTAAGAAACTAAACTATTACTGACCAGGAGCTCTATAAGAAACTAAACTATTACTGACCAGGAGCTCTATAAGAAACTAAACTATTACTGACCAGGAGCTCTATAAGAAACTAAACTATTACTGACCAGGAGCTCTATAAGACACTAAACTATTACTGACCAGGAGCTCTATAAGAAACTAAACTATTACTGACCAGGAGCTCTATAAGACACTAAGCTATTACTGACCAGGAGCTCTATAAGAAACTAAACTATTACTGACCAGGAGCTCTATAAGACACTAAACTATTACTGACCAGGAGCTCTATTAGAAACTAAACTATTACTGACCAGGAGCTCTATAAGAAACTAACTATTACTGACCAGGAGCTCTATAAGAAACTAAACTATTACTGACCAGGAGCTCTATCAGAAACTAAACTATTACTGACCAGGAGCTCTATAAGAAACTAAACTATTACTGACCAGGAGCTCTATCAGAAACTAAACTATTACTGACCAGGAGCTCTATAAGAAACTAACTATTACTGACCAGGAGCTCTATAAGAAACTAAACTATTACTGACCAGGAGCTCTATAAGAAACTAAACTATTACTGACCAGGAGCTCTATAAGAAATTAAACTATTACTGACCAGGAGCTCTATAAGAAACTAAACTATTACTGACCAGGAGCTCTATAAGAAACTAAACTATTACTGACCAGGAGCTCTATAAGACACTAAACTATTACTGACCAGGAGCTCTATAAGAAACTAAACTATTACTGACCAGGAGCTCTATAAGACACTAAACTATTACTGACCAGGAGCTCTATCAGAAACTAAACTATTACTGACCAGGAGCTCTATAAGAAACTAACTATTACTGACCAGGAGCTCTATAAGAAACTAAACTATTACTGACCAGGAGCTCTATAAGAAACTAAACTATTACTGACCTGGAGCTCTATAAGAAACTAAACTATTACTGACCAGGAGCTCTATAAGAAACTAAACTATTACTGACCAGGAGCTCTATAAGAAACTAAACTATTACTGACTAGGAGCTCTATAAGAAACTAAACTATTACTGACCAGGAGCTCTATAAGAAACTAAATTATTACTGACCAGGAGCTCTAGAAGATACTAAACTATTACTGACCAGGAGCTCTGTAAGAAACTAAACTATTACTGACCAGGAGCTCTATAAGAAACTAAACTATTACTGACCAGGAGCTCTATAAGAAACTAAACTATTACTGACCAGGAGCTCTATAAGAAACTAAACTATTACTGACCAGGAGCTCTATAAGAAACTATTACTGACCAGGAGCTCTATCAGAAACTAAACTATTACTGACCAGGAGCTCTATAAGAAACTAAACTGATACTGACCAGGAGCTCTATAAGAAACTAAACTATTACTGACCAGGAGCTCTATAAGAAACTAAACTATTACTGACCAGGAGCTCTATAAGAAACTAAACTATTACTAACCAGGAGCTCTATAAGAAACTAAACTATTACTGACCAGGAGCTCTATAAAACACTAAACTATTACTGACCAGGAGCTCTATAAGAAACTAAACTATTACTGTCCAGGAGCTCTATAAGAAACTAAACTATTACTGACCAGGAGCTCTATAAGAAACTAAACTATTACTGACCAGGAGATCTATAAGAAACTAAACTATTACTGGCCAGGAGCTCTATAAGAAACTAAACTATTACTGACCAGGAGCTCTATAAAAAACTAAACTATTACTGACCAGGAGCTCTATAAGAAACTAAACTATTACTGACCAGGAGCTCTATAAGAAACTAAACTATTACTGACCAGGAGCTCTATAATAAACTAAACTATTACTGACCAGGAGCTCTATAAAAAACTAAACTATTACTGACCAGGAGATCTATAAGAAACTAAACTATTACTGACCAGGTGCTCTATAAGAAACTAAACTATTACTGACCAGGAGCTCTATAAGACACTAAACTATTACTGACCAGGAGCTCTATAAGAAACTAAACTATTACTGACCAGGAGCTCTATAAGAAACTAAACTATTACTGACCAGGAGCTCTATAAGAAACTAAACTATTACTGACCAGGAGCTCTATAAGAAACTAAACTATTACTGACCAGGAGCTCTATAAGAAACTAAACTATTACTGACCAGGAGCTCTATAAGAAACTAAACTATTACTGACCAGGACCTCTGTAAGAAACTAAACTATTACTGACCAGGAGCTCTATAAGAAACTAAACTATTACTGACCAGGAGCTCTATAAGAAACTAAACTATTACTGACCAGGAGCTCTATAAGAAACTAAACTATTACTGACCAGGAGCTCTATAAGACACTACACTATTACTGACCAGGAGCTCTATAAGAAACTAAACTATTACTGACCAGGAGCTCTATAAGACACTAAACTATTACTGACCAGGAGCTCTATAAGAAACTAAACTATTACTGACCAGGAGCTCTATAAGACACTAAACTATTACTGACCAGGAGCTCTATTAGAAACTAAACTATTACTGACCAGGAGCTCTATAAGAAACTAACTATTACTGACCAGGAGCTCTATAAGAAACTAAACTATTACTGACCAGGAGCTCTATCAGAAACTAATCTATTACTGACCAGGAGCTCTATAAGAAACTAAACTATTACTGACCAGGAGCTCTATCAGAAACTAAACTATTACTGACCAGGAGCTCTATAAGAAACTAAACTATTACTGACCAGGAGCTCTATAAGAAACTAAACTATTACTGACCAGGACCTCTGTAAGAAACTAAACTATTACTGACCAGGAGCTCTATAAGAAACTAAACTATTACTGACCAGGAGCTCTATAAGAAACTAAACTATTACTGACCAGGAGCTCTATAAGAAACTAAACTATTACTGACCAGGAGCTCTATAAGACACTAAACTATTACTGACCAGGAGCTCTATAAAAAACTAAACTATTACTGACCAGGAGCTCTATAAGACACTAAGCTATTACTGACCAGGAGCTCTATAAGAAACTAAACTATTACTGACCAGGAGCTCTATAAGACACTAAACTATTACTGACCAGGAGCTCTATTAGAAACTAAACTATTACTGACCAGGAGCTCTATAAGAAACTAACTATTACTGACCAGGAGCTCTATAAGAAACTAAACTCTTACTGACCAGGAGCTCTATCAGAAACTAAACTATTACTGACCAGGAGCTCTATAAGAAACTAAACTATTACTGACCAGGAGCTCTATCAGAAACTAAACTATTACTGACCAGGAGCTCTATAAGAAACTAACTATTACTGACCAGGAGCTCTATAAGAAACTAAACTATTACTGACCAGGAGCTCTATAAGAAACTAAACTATTACTGACCAGGAGCTCTATAAGAAACTAAACTATTACTGACCAGGAGCTCTATAAGAAACTAAACTATTACTGACCAGGAGCTCTATAAGAAACTAAACTATTACTGACCAGGAGCTCTATAAGACACTAAACTATTACTGACCAGGAGCTCTATAAGAAACTAAACTATTACTGACCAGGAGCTCTATAAGACACTAAACTATTACTGACCAGGAGCTCTATAAGAAACTAAACTATTACTGACCAGGAGCTCTATAAGACACTAAACTATTACTGACCAGGAGCTCTATTAGAAACTAAACTATTACTGACCAGGAGCTCTATAAGAAACTAACTATTACTGACCAGGAGCTCTATAAGAAACTAAACTATTACTGACCAGGAGCTCTATCAGAAACTAATCTATTACTGACCAGGAGCTCTATAAGAAACTCAACTATTACTGACCAGGAGCTCTATCAGAAACTAAACTATTACTGACCAGGAGCTCTATAAGAAACTAAACTATTACTGACCAGGAGCTCTATAAGAAACTAAACTATTACTGACCAGGACCTCTGTAAGAAACTAAACTATTACTGACCAGGAGCTCTATAAGAAACTAAACTATTACTGACCAGGAGCTCTATAAGAAACTAAACTATTACTGACCAGGAGCTCTATAAGAAACTAAACTATTACTGACCAGGAGCTCTATAAGACACTAAACTATTACTGACCAGGAGCTCTATAAGAAACTAAACTATTACTGACCAGGAGCTCTATAAGACACTAAGCTATTACTGACCAGGAGCTCTATAAGAAACTAAACTATTACTGACCAGGAGCTCTATAAGACACTAAACTATTACTGACCAGGAGCTCTATTAGAAACTAAACTATTACTGACCAGGAGCTCTATAAGAAACTAACTATTACTGACCAGGAGCTCTATAAGAAACTAAACTATTACTGACCAGGAGCTCTATCAGAAACTAAACTATTACTGACCAGGAGCTCTATAAGAAACTAAACTATTACTGACCAGGAGCTCTATCAGAAACTAAACTATTACTGACCAGGAGCTCTATAAGAAACTAACTATTACTGACCAGGAGCTCTATAAGAAACTAAACTATTACTGACCAGGAGCTCTATAAGAAACTAAACTATTACTGACCAGGAGCTCTATAAGAAATTAAACTATTACTGACCAGGAGCTCTATAAGAAACTAAACTATTACTGACCAGGAGCTCTATAAGAAACTAAACTATTACTGACCAGGAGCTCTATAAGACACTAAACTATTACTGACCAGGAGCTCTATAAGAAACTAAACTATTACTGACCAGGAGCTCTATAAGACACTAAACTATTACTGACCAGGAGCTCTATCAGAAACTAAACTATTACTGACCAGGAGCTCTATAAGAAACTAACTATTACTGACCAGGAGCTCTATAAGAAACTAAACTATTACTGACCAGGAGCTCTATCAGAAACTAAACTATTACTGACCAGGAGCTCTATAAGAAACTAAACTATTACTGACCAGGAGCTCTATCAGAAACTAAACTATTACTGACCAGGAGCTCTATAAGAAACTAACTATTACTGACCAGGAGCTCTATAAGAAACTAAACTATTACTGACCAGGAGCTCTGTAAGAAACTAAACTATTACTGACCAGGAGCTTTATAAGAAACTAAACTATTACTGACCAGGAGCTCTATAAGAAACTAAACTATTACTGACCAGGAGCTCTATAAGAAACTAAACTATTACTGACCAGGAGCTCTATAAGAAACTAAACTATTACTGACCAGGAGCTCTATAAGACACTAAACTATTACTGACCAGGAGCTCTATAAAAAACTAAACTATTACTGACCAGGAGCTCTATAAGACACTAAGCTATTACTGACCAGGAGCTCTATAAGAAACTAAACTATTACTGACCAGGAGCTCTATAAGACACTAAACTATTACTGACCAGGAGCTCTATTAGAAACTAAACTATTACTGACCAGGAGCTCTATAAGAAACTAACTATTACTGACCAGGAGCTCTATAAGAAACTAAACTCTTACTGACCAGGAGCTCTATCAGAAACTAAACTATTACTGACCAGGAGCTCTATAAGAAACTAAACTATTACTGACCAGGAGCTCTATCAGAAACTAAACTATTACTGACCAGGAGCTCTATAAGAAACTAACTATTACTGACCAGGAGCTCTATAAGAAACTAAACTATTACTGACCAGGAGCTCTATAAGAAACTAAACTATTACTGACCAGGAGCTCTATAAGAAACTAAACTATTACTGACCAGGAGCTCTATAAGAAACTAAACTATTACTGACCAGGAGCTCTATAAGAAACTAAACTATTACTGACCAGGAGCTCTATAAGACACTAAACTATTACTGACCAGGAGCTCTATAAGAAACTAAACTATTACTGACCAGGAGCTCTATAAGACACTAAACTATTACTGACCAGGAGCTCTATAAGAAACTAAACTATTACTGACCAGGAGCTCTATAAGACACTAAACTATTACTGACCAGGAGCTCTATTAGAAACTAAACTATTACTGACCAGGAGCTCTATAAGAAACTAACTATTACTGACCAGGAGCTCTATAAGAAACTAAACTATTACTGACCAGGAGCTCTATCAGAAACTAATCTATTACTGACCAGGAGCTCTATAAGAAACTCAACTATTACTGACCAGGAGCTCTATCAGAAACTAAACTATTACTGACCAGGAGCTCTATAAGAAACTAAACTATTACTGACCAGGAGCTCTATAAGAAACTAAACTATTACTGACCAGGACCTCTGTAAGAAACTAAACTATTACTGACCAGGAGCTCTATAAGAAACTAAACTATTACTGACCAGGAGCTCTATAAGAAACTAAACTATTACTGACCAGGAGCTCTATAAGAAACTAAACTATTACTGACCAGGAGCTCTATAAGACACTAAACTATTACTGACCAGGAGCTCTATAAGAAACTAAACTATTACTGACCAGGAGCTCTATAAGACACTAAGCTATTACTGACCAGGAGCTCTATAAGAAACTAAACTATTACTGACCAGGAGCTCTATAAGACACTAAACTATTACTGACCAGGAGCTCTATTAGAAACTAAACTATTACTGACCAGGAGCTCTATAAGAAACTAACTATTACTGACCAGGAGCTCTATAAGAAACTAAACTATTACTGACCAGGAGCTCTATCAGAAACTAAACTATTACTGACCAGGAGCTCTATAAGAAACTAAACTATTACTGACCAGGAGCTCTATCAGAAACTAAACTATTACTGACCAGGAGCTCTATAAGAAACTAACTATTACTGACCAGGAGCTCTATAAGAAACTAAACTATTACTGACCAGGAGCTCTATAAGAAACTAAACTATTACTGACCAGGAGCTCTATAAGAAATTAAACTATTACTGACCAGGAGCTCTATAAGAAACTAAACTATTACTGACCAGGAGCTCTATAAGAAACTAAACTATTACTGACCAGGAGCTCTATAAGACACTAAACTATTACTGACCAGGAGCTCTATAAGAAACTAAACTATTACTGACCAGGAGCTCTATAAGACACTAAACTATTACTGACCAGGAGCTCTATCAGAAACTAAACTATTACTGACCAGGAGCTCTATAAGAAACTAACTATTACTGACCAGGAGCTCTATAAGAAACTAAACTATTACTGACCAGGAGCTCTATCAGAAACTAAACTATTACTGACCAGGAGCTCTATAAGAAACTAAACTATTACTGACCAGGAGCTCTATCAGAAACTAAACTATTACTGACCAGGAGCTCTATAAGAAACTAACTATTACTGACCAGGAGCTCTATAAGAAACTAAACTATTACTGACCAGGAGCTCTGTAAGAAACTAAACTATTACTGACCAGGAGCTTTATAAGAAACTAAACTATTACTGACCAGGAGCTCTATAAGAAACTAAACTATTACTGACCAGGAGCTCTATAAGAAACTAAACTATTACTGACCATGAGCTCTATAAGAAACTAAACTAATACTGACCAGGAGCTCTATAAGAAACTAAACTATTACTGACCAGGAGCTCTATAAGAAACTAAACTATTACTGACCAGGAGCTCTATAAGAAACTAAACTATTACTGACCAGGAGCTCTATAAGAAACTAAACTATTACTGAACAGGAGCTCTATAAGAAACTAAACTATTACTGACCAGGAGCTCTATAAGAAACTATTACTGACCAGGAGCTCTATCAGAAACTAAACTATTACTGACCAGGAGCTCTATAAGAAACTAAACTATTACTGACCAGGAGCTCTATAAGAAACTAAACTATTACTGACCAGGAGCTCTATAAGAAACTAAACTATTACTGACCAGGAGCTCTATAAGAAACTAAACTATTACTGACCAGGAGCTCTATAAGAAACTAACTATTAATGACCAGGAGCTCTATAAGAAACTAAACTATTACTGACCAGGAGCTCTATAAGACACTAATCTATTACTGACCAGGAGCTCTATCAGAAACTAAACTATTACTGACCAGGAGCTCTATAAGAAACTAAACTATTACTGACCAGGAGCACTATAAGAAACTAAACTATTACTGACCAGGAGCTCTATAAGAAACTAAACTGATACTGACCAGGAGCTCTATAAGAAACTAAACTATTACTGACCAGGAGCTCTATAAGAAACTAAACTATTACTGACCAGGAGCTCTATAAGAAACTAAACTATTACTGACCAGGAGCTCTATAAGAAACTAAACTATTACTGACCAGGAGCTCTATAAGAAACTAAACTATTACTGACCAGGAGCTCTATAAGAAACTATTACTGACCAGGAGCTCTATCAGAAACTAAACTATTACTGACCAGGAGCTCTATAAGAAACTAAACTATTACTGACCAGGAGCTCTATAAGAAACTAAACTATTACTGACCAGGAGCTCTATCAGAAACTAAACTATTACTGACCAGGAGCTCTATAAGAAACTTCAGGCTCTCAAATTTTAAAAAGCCTGCAGACCTGTTGGCATCCTAAATGAGATGCTCAAACTCACTAGTGCAAAATTTCAATTGGCTATATTAAAACTGTTTATTTTGATCATGAGTGTAGGTTTAGTTTAATTTATCATAAGTTTAGGTTTAGTTTAGTTTATCCTGAGTTTAGGTTGAGTTTATCCTGAGTTTAGGTTTCGTTCATCCTTTGATCCTGAGTTTACGTTTTGTTTAATTTGATCCTGAGTTTAGGTTTAGTTTAGTTCATCCTGAGTTTAGGTTTAGTTTTGTTTATCCTTTGATCCTGAGTTTAGGTTTAGTTTAATTTGATCCTGAATTTAGGTTTAGTTTAATTTGATCCTGAGTTTAGGTTTAGTTTATCCTGTAGGTTCCCTGACGAGGACTCATTACTCCAATATTTAAGTACGGAGACAAATTTGACACGAACAATTCCAGAGGCGTTTGTGTGAACAGTAACCTGGGGAAGGTCAATAAGCACAAGTTTTTGAGTAAAAGCCCAATTGGATTTATACCAAAACATTACACAACCAATCATATTTACACCCTACACACCCTGATAGATAAACATGTCCTCCAAAATAATAGCAAAATAAACTTATCGACTTCCAAAAAACACATGACATAATTAAATCAACGTCTACTGGCAATACGTGCAGCAGTGAGACTGGCAAGAAAATAACATAATTATTTAACCAGGGGCGGGGCCATCGTCAGGGTTGTAATCTGAGCCTTGCACACTTCAATATTTATATCAACTAGTTGGCCACTATTCTAGAAAAATCCTCAGCCCCTGGTGTTAGTCTCCACAATTCAGAAGATAAATACCTGCTCTTCGCAGATGACCTATGCCTGCTGTCACCCACAGCACATGGCCTGCAGCAGAGCCTGGACCTGCTAGAGCAGTACTACCAGACCTGGGCCCTGGCAGCAAGCCCCAAAAATACTAAAATAATGATTTTTCAGAGAAGATCCAGATCTCAGAGAATTAGACCAAAGTTCTCAATTGGTACAAAATATATAGAGTACTGCACACACTGCAATTACTCAGGTTTAAAAATAAGCTCAACTGGACACCTTAATGAGGCAGAGAATGAACTGAGAGAGAAAGCACGCAGGGCATTCTACCCCATTAAAATAATTATTCAAATTTGTCTAAAATTAATTGAAAATGTCATTGAACCAATTGCACTTTATGGCAGCAAGGTGTAGGTTCCACTTGCAAAACAAGATTTCACCAAATGGGACAAACAACCGATTGAAACCCTGCAATGCAGAGTTCTGTAAGGAAAACTACACACAATGCATGCAGCACAGAATTAGGCCAATATCCACTAATAATAAAAACTCAAAAAATGGTAATTAAGTTTTGGAAACCTTTAAAATACAGTGACACCCTCTCATATCATTACCAAGCCCTGCAATGACAAGAGCTGAGCAAAGAAAAGAGTCCCCTCATCCAGCTGGTCCTGAGTTCACAAACCTGTTCTACTAACACACTGAAGCCTCAGTCCTCTCATCCAGCTGGTCCTGGGGCTGAGTTCACTAACCTGTTCTACTAACACACTGAAGCCTCAGTCCTCTCATCCAGCTAGTCCTGGGGCTGAGTTCACTAACCTGTTCTACTAACACACTGAAGCCTCAGTCCCCTCATCCAGCTGGTCCTGGGGCTGAGTTCACTAACCTGTTCTACTAACACACTGAAGCCTCAGTCCTCTCATCCAGCTAGTCCTGGGGCTGAGTTCACTAACCTGTTCTACTAACACACTGAAGCCTCAGTCCTCTCATCCAGCTAGTCCTGGGGCTGAGTTCACTAACCTGTTCTACTAACACACTGAAGCCTCAGTCCTCTCATCCAGCTAGTCCTGGGGCTGAGTTCACTAACCTGTTCTACTAACACACTGAAGCCTCAGTCCTCTCATCCAGCTGGTCCTGGGGCTGAGTTCACTAACCTGTTCTACTAACACACTGAAGCCTCAGTCCCCTCATCCAGCTGGTCCTGGGTCTGAGTTCACTAACCTGTTCTACTAACACACTGAAGCCTCAGTCCTCTCATCCAAGCTGTCCTGGGGCTGAGTTCACTAACCTGTTCTACTAACACACTGAAGTCTCAGTCCCCTCATCCAGCTGGTCCTGGGGCTGAGTTCACTAACAAGCTCTACTAGCACACTGAAGCCTCAGTCTCCTCATCCAGCTGGTCCTGGGGCTGAGTTCACTAACCTGCTCTACTAACACACTGAAGCCTCAGGACCAGAACATCCAATCAATCAGAATAAACCAAATTACAACACAGTCAAAACAAAACTACATTACTTATTGGGAAACCCAAGCACAAAGCTAAATGCAGTGCTATCTGGCCCTAAATCGACAGTACACTCTAGCTAACTATTTGACCATGGTTACTGATCAAAACCTTGACAAAGTACAGGCTCAGTGAGCACAGCCTTGCCATTGAGAAGGGAAGATACAGGAAAACCTGGCTCTCTGTAGAGGAAAGGCTGTGCAACCACTGCACAACAGCAGAACCTGGCTCCCTGTAGAGGAAAGGCTGTGCAACCACTGTACAACAGCAGAACCTGGCTCCCTGTAGAGGAAAGGCTGTGCAACCACTGTACAACAGCAGAACCTGGCTCTCTGTAGAGGAAAGGCTGTGCAACCACTGTACAACAGCAGAACCTGAGACGGAGCTGCATTTCCTGACAAAATGTCAAAAATATAAAAGTAAATATATAAAATATATAAAGTAAATATATTTGAATAGATAGAGAGAGTGGGGAGGGGGCATGACAGAGAGAGAGAGAGAGGGGAGAGAGAGATAGAGAGAGAGAGAGAGAGAGAGAGATAGAGAGAGGGAGAGAGAGAGAGAGAGAGAGAGAGAGAGAGAGAGAGAGAGAGAGGGAGAGAGAGAGAGAGAGAGAGAGATAGAGAGAGGGAGAGAGAGAGAGAGAGAGAGAGAGAGAGAGAGAGAGATAGAGAGAGGGAGAGAGAGAGAGGGAGAGAGAGAGAGAGAGAGAGAGATAGAGAGAGGGAGAGAGAGAGAGAGAGAGAGAGATAGAGAGAGGGAGAGAGAGAGAGAGAGAGGGAGAGAGAGAGAGAGAGAGAGAGATAGAGAGAGGGAGAGAGAGAGAGAGAGAGAGAGATAGAGAGAGGGGGGAGACCGACAGAGAGAGAGAGAGAGAGAGAGAGAGAAAAAGAGGGGGGAAGTGACAGAGAGAGAGAGAGAGAGAGAGAATGACAGAGAGACCGAGAGCGAGTGGGGGAGAGTGACAGAGAGAGAGAGAGATTTGGGGGAGAGTGACAGAGAGAGAGAGGGGGAGAGTGACAGAGAGAGAGAGGGGGGAGTGCCAGAGAGAGAGAGAGAGAGAGAGAGAGAGAGAGAGAGAGAGAGAGAGTTCAGGGAGAGTGGCAGAGAGAGAGAGAGAGAGAGAGAGAGAGAGAGAGAGAGAGTTGGGGGAGAGTGACAGAGAGAGAGAGAGAGAGAGAGAGAGAGAGAGATAGAGGGAAGGGAGAGAGAGAGAGAGAGAGAGTTGGGGGAGAGTGACCGAGAGAGGGGGGGGGAGTGACAGAGAGAGAGAGGGGGAAGTGCCAGAGAGAGAGAGAGAGAGAGAGAGAGAGAGAGAGAGAGTTCAGGGAGAGTGGCAGAGAGAGAGAGAGAGAGAGAGAGAGAGAGAGAGAGAGAGAGTTGGGGGAGAGTGACAGAGAGAGAGAGAGAGAGAGAGAGAGAGAGAGATAGAGGGAAGGGAGAGAGAGAGAGAGAGAGACAGGAGGAGAGTGACAGAGAGAGAGCACTCGGTAGCACCCTATTCCGCTGATAAATGTGGTGCACTATTTAGGGAATATGGCTCTGGTCACTAGTAGTGCACTATTTAGGGAATAGGGCTCTGGTCACTAGTAGTGCACTATTTAGGGAATAGGGCTCTGGTCACTAGTAGTGCACTATATCGGGAAAATGGTGCCATTTGGGACACACTGAAAGCATACTGATTTCACCTCACTACATTTCAAGGCACACCTGAACCCAGCGTTGAGAGGAGTCCATTTTGAATCGTTCAATAGCGTGGGGTGAGAATAAATGTACCCTCCCCCTCCTCCTCTCCCCCTCCTCCACTCTCACCCCCCTCTTCCAAGCTGAAAATCCAAAAGTCATATCTCAGCTGCACATTAGTGAACCACTCAGTTCATTAGTGAACCACTCAGTTCATTAGTGAACCCTTCAGTTCATTAGTGAACCACTCAGTTCATTAGTGAACCCCTCAGCCCATTAGTGAACCACTCAGCTCATTAGTGCACCACTCAGCCCCTTAGTGAACCACTCAGTTCATTAGTGAACCACTCAGCCCATTAGTGAACCACTCAACTCATTAGTGAACTACTCAGCTCATTAGTGAACCACTCAGCTCATTAGTGAACCCCTAAGTTCATTAGTGAACCACTCAACTCATCAGTGAACCACTAAGCTCATAGTGAACCACGCAGCTCATTAGTGAACCACTCAGTTCATTAGTGAACCACTCAGCCCATTAGTGAACCACTCAACTCATTAGTGAACTACTCAGCTCATTAGTGAACCACCCAGCTCATTAGTGAACCACTCAGCTCATTAGTGAACCACGCTGCTAATTTTTCCCAATGCATGTTGTTGTTTTACTCATTTGAAGTAACAGGAGAGGAGAAACACTGAGAGGGGAGAGAGGGGGAGATGGAGGGGAGAAACACTGAGAGGGGAGAGAGGGGGAGATGGAGGGGGAGGGGAGAAACACTGAGAGGGGAGAAACACGGAGAGGAGATAGAGGGGGAGATGGAGGGGAAAAACACTGAGAGGGGAGAGAGCGGGAGATAGAGGGGAGAAACACTGAGAGGGAGATAGAGGGGGAGGGGAGAAACACTGAGAGGGGAGAGAGGGGGAGATAGAGGGGATAAACACTGAGAGGCGAGAGAGGGGGAGATGGAGGGGGAGGGGAGAAACACTGAGAGGGGAGAAACACAGAGGGGAGAGAGGGGGAGATGGAGGGGAGAAACACTGAGAGGGGAGAGATGGGGTAGGAGGGGGGAGAGAGGGGAGAGAGTGGGTAGGAGGGGGGAGAGAGGGGGGAGAGGGGGTAGGAGGGGGGGTAGGAAGGGGGGAGAGGGGAGAGAGGGGAGAGAAAGGATCAACTCTGCAACGGGGGAGAGACTTGTCTCAGTGATTTCTTTCAAATGCTGAAGCCCTCAAGGAGAGTGTTGTCAATCCCTGTGGTGGCACCATGGGGTCACATCAAACCACTAGACTGGAAAACACCCAGACAGTTATTTATCAATTCAGTCATCTGAATATTTGTGGCTGGAGGTTGCATGGGACTTAAAAACAGGCAAATAGGGTCTGGTTGGCTGGGGAGGATGGTTGGGTGGCTAGGTGGGTGGTGTCTGGGTGGCTGTGCGGCTGGCTGTGTGGCTGGTTGGGTGGCTAGGTGGCTGGTGGCTGTGTGGTTGGCGGATGGGTGGTTGTGTGGCTGGGTGGTTGTGTGGCTGGTTGGCTGGCTGTGTGGCTGGTTGGGTGGCTGGGTGGCTGGTGGCTGGTGGCTGGGTGGTTTAATCCTCTTCTGAAAAGGAATTAAGAAAGCACTTCAAAACTCATTATAGGCACTGAAACTACAGTGCCTTGCAAAAGTAATCATACCCCTTGGATATCACATGTTGTTGTTAAAAGTGGGATAAAAATTGTTTTTGTCAACAATCTACACAAAATATTCTAATGTCCAAGTGGAAGATTTATGTTTATTAACTATTTTAAGATTGATAGAAATGAAATAACTAAAATATAGTTGATGCATAAGTATTCAGCTCCCGTAATACATGCTAGACACACCGTTAGCAGTGATTACAGAGTCTTTAAGAGATTTATACATATATATATATATATATGGACTGTTCAATTATTAGCCTATTATTATTTGGGGAATTCTTTTAGCTCTGTCAAGATGTTGGTGCACATGGCTACACAGCAATTTTCAAATCTTGTCGGAGATTTTCAAGCAGATTTAAGTCAAAATTGTAACTGGGTCACTCAGGAACCTTCATTGTCTTCTTGGTATTCAACTCCTGTGTCAAATCAATTCAAATCTAATGTTTAATATGTCACATACACATGGTTAGCAGATGTGTTACGGTTTTCTTGCGGTGAAGGAGAGTCGGACCAAAATGCAGCGTGGTTATTTAGATACATCTTTAATGAATATGAAACACAATCAATACAAAAACGTAATGTGAAAAAAAACGAAAACTGGTGCAAACTAACACAGAGACAGGAACAATCACCCACGAAACACTCAAAGAATATGGCTGCCTAAATATGGTTCCCAATCAGAGACAACGATAAACACCTGCCTCTGATTGAGAACCACTCCAGGCAACCATAGACTTTCCTAGATAACCCCACTATACCACAATCCCAATACCTACAAAAACCCCAAGACAAAACACACCACATAAATAAACTCATGTCACACCCTGGCCTGACCAAAATAATAAAGAAAACACAAAATACTAAGACCAGGGTGTGACAAGATGTTAATGTGAGTGTGGCGAAATGCTTGTGCTTCTAGTTCCGACCGTGCAGTAATATCTAACAAGTAATCTAACAATTTCACAAGAACTACCTTATGCACACAAGTGTAAAGGAGTGAATAAGAAAATGTACATAAAAATATATGGATGAGCGATGGCCGAACGGCATAGGCAAGATGCATTAGATGGCATAGAGTGCAGTATATACACATGAGATGAGTAATGTAGGGTATGTAAACATTATATAAAGTGGCTTTGTTTAAAGTGACTAGTGATACATTTATTACATACATTTTTCCATTACTAAAGTGGCTGGAGTTGAGTCAGTGTGTTGGCAGCAGCCACTCAATGTTAGTGGTGGCTGTTGAACAGTCTGATGGCGTTGAGATAGAAGCTGTTTTTCACCTGTACTGACCTCGCCTTCTGGATGATAGCTGGGTGAACAGGCAGTGGCTCGGGTGGTTGTTGTCCTTGATGATCTTTTTGGCATTCCTGTGACATCGGGTGGTGTAGGTGTCCTGGAGGGCAGGTAGTTTGCCCCCGGTGATGCGTTGTGCAGACCTCACTACCCTCTGGAGAGCCTTACGGTTGTGGGAGAAGCAGTTGCGGTAGCAGGCGGTGATACAGCCCGACAGGATGCTCTCGATTGTGCATCTGTAAAAGTTTGTGAGTGTTCTTTAGCCTCCTGAGGTTGAATAGGCGCTGCTGCTCCTTCTTCACTACGCTGTCTGTGTGGGTGGACCATTTCAGTTTGTCCGTGATGTGTACACCGAGGAACTTAAAACTCTCAAGCCTCTCCACTATTGTCCCGTCAATGTATATAGTGGGCTTTTCCTGACACCACATTCCGAGGGCCCTCACCTCCTCCCTGTAGGCCGTCCCATCGTTGTTGGTAATCAAGCTTACCACTGTAGTGTCGTCTGCAAACTTGATGATTGAGTTGGAGGCGTGCATGGCCACGCAGTCGTGGGTGAACAGGGAGTACAGGATGGGGCTGGGAACGCACCCTTGTGGGGCCCCAGTGTTGAGGATTAGCAGGTGGAGATGTTGTTACCTACCCTCACCACCCGGGGGCAACCCGTCAGGAAGTCCAGGACCCAGTTGCACAGGGCGGGGTCGAGCCCCAGCGTCTCAAGCTTAATGACAAGTTTGGAGGGTACTATGGTGTTAAATGCTGAGCTGTAATCGATTAACAGTATACTTACATAGGTATTCCTCTTGTCCAGATGGGTTAGGGCAGTGTGATGGCGATTGCATCGTCTGTAGACCTATTGGGGCGGTAAGCAAATTGGAGTTTGTCTAGGGTGTCAGGTAGGGTGGAGGTGATATGATCCTTGACTAGTCTCTCAAAGCACTTCATGATGACGGTAGTGAGTGCTACAGGGTGACAGTCGTTTAGCTCAGTTACCTTAGCTTTCTTGGGAACGGGGACAATGGTGGCCCTCTGGAAGCATGTGGGGACAGCAGACTGGGATAAGCAGTGATTGAATATGTCTGTAAACACACCAGCCAGCTGGTCTGCGCATGCTCTGAGGGCGCGGCTGGGGATGCCGTCTGGGCCTGCAGCCTGGCGAGTGTTAACACGTTTAAATGTTTTATTCACGTTGGCTACAGTGAAGGAGAGCCCGTAGCGGGCCATGTCAGTGGTACTGTATTGTCCTCAAAGCAAGCAAAAGTTGTTTAGTCTGTCTGGGAGCAAGGCATCGTGATCCGCGACGAGGCTGGTTTTTCTTTTGTAGTCTGTGATTGACTGTAGACTCTGCCACATACCTCTCGTGTCTCAGCCGTTGAATTGCGACTCTACTTTGTTTCTGTACTGATGCTTAGCTTGTTTGATTGCCATGCGGAGGGAATAGCTACTCTGTTTGTATTCGGTCATGTTTCCGGTCACCTTGCCCTGATTAAAAGCAGTGGTTCGCATGTTCAGTTTTGCACAAATGCTGCCATCAATCCACGGTTTCTGGTTGGGGAATGTTTTAATAGATGCTGTGGGCATGACATCACCGACGCACTTGTTAATAAACTCGCTCACCGAGTCAGCGTATTCGTCAATATTGTTGTTCGCCGCAATGCGGAACATATCCCAGTCCACGTGATCGAAGCAATCTTGAAGCGTGGAATCCAATTGGTCGGACCAGCATTGCGGGAGCGGGAGCAACAAAATGTTTTAGTTTCTGTCTATAGGCTGGGAGCAACAAAATGGAGTCGTGGTCAGTTTTTCTGAAGGGGGAGGGCCTTATATGCGTCACAGAAGTTAGAATATTAGTGGTCTAGGGTTTTGCCTGTCCTGGTAGCACAATCGACATGCATCAGCATGGGTTTGCGGAACCTTGTTCTCAGATTATCTTTGTTAAAATCCCTGGTTACAATAAATGCAGCCTCAGGATATGTGGTTTCCAGTTTACATAGAGTCCAATGAAGTTCTTTCAGAGCCGTCGATGTGTCTGCTTGGGGGGGATATACATGACTGTGATTATGATCGAAGAGAATTCTCTTGGTAGATAATGTGGTCGGAATTTGATTGTGAGGAATTCTAAATCAGGTGAACAAAAGGACTTGAGTTCCTGTATGTTGTTATGATCACACCACGTCTCGTTAATCATAAGGCATACACCCCCGCCCTTCTTCTTACCAGAGAGATGTTTGTTTCTGTCGGCGCGATGCGTGAAGAAACCAGGTGGTTGTACCCACTCCGATAAAGTGTCTCGAGTGAGCCATGTTTCCGTGAAACAAAGAACGTTACAGTCTCTGATGTCTCTCTGGAATGCCACCCTTGCTCGGATTTCGTCTATGTTGTTGTCAAGAGACTGGAAATTGGCGAGTTGTATACACAATGTATGAATTCATGGTTGGACCAGAATCGTTGTTATAATCATTGGCCAGTACGGACAATTAAGTATTACTTAACAAAAATATAACTGCAACATGAAACAATTTCAAAAATGTTATTTAGTTCAAGGAAGGAAATCAAGGAAATCAGTTATTTGAAATGAGTACATTAGGCCCTAATCAGTTATTTGAAATGAGTACATTAGGCCCTAATCTCATGGACTCTCACATGACTCGACAGGGATGCACCCGCTGGGGTGCCAGGCCCAGCCAATCAGACCAAGTTTTTCCCCACAAAAGGGCTTCATTATAGACATAAATACTCCTCAGTTTCATCAACTGTCTGGGTGACCGGTCTCAGGCGATCCCACAGGTGAAGAAGCCGGATGTGGAGTTCCTGGGCTGACGTGGTTACACCTGGTCTGCAGTTGTGAGGCTGGTTGGATGTACTGCAAAATTCTCTGAAACAACATTGGAGGCAACTTATATCTGGCAAAAGCTCTGGTTGACATTCCTGCAGTCAGCATGCCAATTGCACACTCCTTCAAAACTTTAGAAACCTGTGGAATTGTGTTGTGTGACAAAACTGCAAATTGTATTGTGACCTTTTATTGTCCCCAGCACAAAGTGCACCTGTGTAATGATCATGCTGTTTAATCAGCTTCTTTATATGCCACACCTGTCAGGTGGATAGATAATCTTGGCAAAGGAGATATGCTCACTTACCAAATCAAATCAAAGTTTATTTGTCACCTGCACCGAATACAACAACCTTACAGTGAAATGCTTACTTACAGGCTCTAACCAATAGTGCAAAAAAGGTATTAGGTAAACAACAGGTAAGTAAAGAAATAAAACAACTGTAAAAAGACAGGCTATATACAGTAGAGAGGCTATATACAGTACAGAGGCTAGATACAGTAGAGAGACTAAATACAGTAGAGAGGCTTTAAAAGTAGAGAGGCTATATACAGTAGAGAGGCTATATACAGTAGAGAGGCTATATACAGTAGAGAGGCTTTAAAAGTAGCGAGGCTACATCCAGACACCAGTTAGTCAGGCTGACTGAGGTAGTATGTACATGTAGATATGGTTAGTGAATATGTATATATGATAAACAGAGAGTAGCAGTAGCGTAAAAGAGGGGTTGGCGGGTGGCGGGACATAATGCAGATAGCTTGGTTAGCCAATGTGTGGGAGTTCTGATTTGTCGGCCCACAACAGGGATGTAAACAAATGTGTGCACAGAATTATGTATGGAACAGTTCTGGGGTGATTTATTTCAGCTCATAAACCATGGACCAACACTTTACATGTTTTATTTTTATTTTTGTTGAGTATAACAACACTAATCCAAATTGCTGTCTCCACCCAAGGCTAGTTTAGGAAAGGGATGATTTTATCTAGCAAGCCACCGGAGTGCAGTCTGTTGGTAAAGTAGACGGTGCAGTCTGTTGGTAGAGCAGACAGTGCAGTCTGTTGGTAGAGTAGAGGGTGCAGTCTGTTGGTAGAGTAGAGGGTGCAGTCTGTTGGTAGAGTAGACGGTGCAGTCTGTTGGTAGAGTAGAGGGTGCAGTCTGTTGGTAGAGTAGACGGTGCAGTCTGTTGGTAGAGTAGAGGGTGCAGTCTGTTGGTAGAGTAGACGGTGCAGTCTGTTGGTAAAGTAGACGGTGCAGTCTGTTGGTAGAGTAGAGGGTGCAGTCTGTTGGTAGAGTAGACGGTGCAGTCTGTTGGTAGAGTAGAGGGTGCAGTCTGTTGGTAGAGTCTGTTGGTAGAGTTGACGGTGCAGTCTGTTGGTAGAGTAGAGGGTGCAGTCTGTTGGTAGAGTAGACGGTGCAGTCTGTTGGTTGAGTAAACGGTGCAGTCTGGTGGTAGAGTAGACGGTGCAGTCTGTTGGTAGAGTAGAGGGTGCAGTCTGTTGGTAGAGTAGACGGTGCAGTCTGTTAGTAGAGTAGACGGGGCAGTCTGTTGGTAGAGTAGAGGGTGCAGTCTATTGGTAGAGTAGACGGTGCAGTCTGTTGGTAGAGTAGACGGTGCAGTCTGTTGGTAGAGTAGAGGGTGCAGTCTGTTGGTAGAGGAGACGGTGCAGTCTGTTGGTAGAGTAGAGGATGCAGTCTTTTGGTAGAGTAGATGGTGCAGTCTGTTGGTAGAGTAGAGGGTGCAGTCTGTTGGTAGAGTAGACGGTGCAGTCTGTTGGTAGAGTAGAGGGTGCAGTCTGTTGGTAGAGGAGACGGTGCAGTCTGTTGGTAGAGTAGAGGGTGCAGTCTTTTGGTAGAGTAGATGGTGCAGTCTGTTGGTAGAGTAGAGGGTGCAGTCTGTCGGTAGAGTAGAGGGTGCAGTCTGTTGGTAGAGTAGAGGGTGCAGTCTGTTGGTAGAGTGGATGGTGCAGTCTGTTGGTAGAGTAGACGGGGCAGTCTGTTGGTAGAGTAGAGGGTGCACTCTATTGGTAGAGTAGACGGTGCAGTCTGTTGGTAGAGTAGACGGTGCAGTCTGTTGGTAGAGTAGAGAGTGCAGTCTGTTGGTAGAGTAGACGGTGCAGTCTGTTGGTAGAGTAGAGGGTGCAGTCTGTTGGTAGAGTAGATGGTGCAGTCTGTTGGTAGAGTAGAGGGTGCAGTCTGTCGGTAGAGTAGACGGTGCAGTCTGTTGGTAGAGTAGAGGGTGCAGTCTGTTGGTAGAATAGATGGTGCAGTCTGTTGGTAGAGTAGACGGTGCAGTCTGTTGGTAGAGTAGTGGGTGCAGTCTGTTGGTAGAGTAGACGATGCAGTCTGTTGGTAGAGTAGACGGTGCAGTCTGTTGGTAGCGCAGACGGTGCAGTCTGTTGGTAGAGTAGAGGGTGCAGTCTGTTGGTAGAGTAGAGGGTGCAGTCTGTTGGTAGAGTAGAGGGTGCAGTCTGTTGGTAGAGTAGACGGTGCAGTCTGTTGGTAGAGTAGAGGGTGCAGTCTGTTGGTAGAGTAGACGGTGCAGTCTGTTGCTAGAGTAGAGGGTGCAGTCTGTTGGTGGAGTAGAGGGTGCAGTCTGTTGGTAGAGTAGACGGTGCAGTCTGTTGGTAGAGTAGACGGTGCAGTCTGTTGGTAGAGTAGACGGTGCAGTCTGTTGGTAGAGTAGACGGTGCAGTCAGTTGGTAGAGTAGACGGTGCAGTCTGTTGGTAGAGTAGACGGTGCAGTCTGTTGGTAGAGTAGAGGGTGCAGTCTGTTGGTAGAGTAGACAGTGCAGTCTGTTGGTCAAGTAAACGGTGCAGTCTGGTGGTAGAGTAGACGGTGCAGTCTGTTGGTAGAGTAGAGGGTGCAGTCTGTTGGTAGAGTAGATGGTGCAGTCTGTTAGTAGAGTAGACGGGGCAGTCTGTTGGTAGAGTAGAGGGTGCAGTCTATTGGTAGAGTAGACGGTGCAGTCTGTTGGTAGAGTAGACGGTGCAGTCTGTTGGTAGAGTAGAGGGTGCAGTCTGTTGGTAGAGTAGACGGTGCAGTCTGTTGGTAGAGTAGAGGGTGCAGTCTGTTGGTAGAGTAGATGGTGCAGTCTGTTGGTAGAGTAGAGGGTGCAGTCTGTCGGTAGAGTAGACGGTGCAGTCTGTTGGTAGAGTAGAGGGTGCAGTCTGTTGGTAGAGTAGATGGTGCAGTCTGTTGGTAGAGTAGACGGGGCAGTCTGTTGGTAGAGTAGAGGGTGCAGTCTATTGGTAGAGTAGACGGTGCAGTCTGTTGGTAGAGTAGACGGTGCAGTCTGTTGGTAGAGTAGAGGGTGCAGTCTGTTGGTAGAGTAGACGGTGCAGTCTGTTGGTAGAGTAGAGGGTGCAGTCTGTTGGTAGAGTAGATGGTGCAGTCTGTTGGTAGAGTAGAGGGTGCAGTCTGTCGGTAGAGTAGACGGTGCAGTCTGTTGGTAGAGTAGAGGGTGCAGTCTGTTGGTAGAATAGATGGTGCAGTCTGTTGGTAGAGTAGACGGTGCAGTCTGTTGGTAGAGTAGTGGGTGCAGTCTGTTGGTAGAGTAGACGGCGCAGTCTGTTGGTAGAGTAGACGGTGCAGTCTGTTGGTAGAGGAGACGGTGCAGTCTGTTGGTAGAGTAGAGGGTGCAGTCTTTTGGTAGAGTAGATGGTGCAGTCTGTTGGTAGAGTAGAGGGTGCAGTCTGTCGGTAGAGTAGACGGTGCAGTCTGTTGGTAGAGTAGAGGGTGCAGTCTGTTGGTAGAGTGGATGGTGCAGTCTGTTGGTAGAGTAGACGGGGCAGTCTGTTGGTAGAGTAGAGGGTGCACTCTATTGGTAGAGTAGACGGTGCAGTCTGTTGGTAGAGTAGACGGTGCAGTCTGTTGGTAGAGTAGAGAGTGCAGTCTGTTGGTAGAGTAGACGGTGCAGTCTGTTGGTAGAGTAGAGGGTGCAGTCTGTTGGTAGAGTAGATGGTGCAGTCTGTTGGTAGAGTAGAGGGTGCAGTCTGTCGGTAGAGTAGACGGTGCAGTCTGTTGGTAGAGTAGAGGGTGCAGTCTGTTGGTAGAATAGATGGTGCAGTCTGTTGGTAGAGTAGACGGTGCAGTCTGTTGGTAGAGTAGTGGGTGCAGTCTGTTGGTAGAGTAGACGATGCAGTCTGTTGGTAGAGTAGACGGTGCAGTCTGTTGGTAGCGCAGACGGTGCAGTCTGTTGGTAGAGTAGAGGGTGCAGTCTGTTGGTAGAGTAGAGGGTGCAGTCTGTTGGTAGAGTAGAGGGTGCAGTCTGTTGGTAGAGTAGACGGTGCAGTCTGTTGGTAGAGTAGAGGGTGCAGTCTGTTGGTAGAGTAGACGGTGCAGTCTGTTGCTAGAGTAGAGGGTGCAGTCTGTTGGTGGAGTAGAGGGTGCAGTCTGTTGGTAGAGTAGACGGTGCAGTCTGTTGGTAGAGTAGACGGTGCAGTCTGTTGGTAGAGTAGACGGTGCAGTCTGTTGGTAGAGTAGACGGTGCAGTCTGTTGGTAGAGTAGACGGTGCAGTCTGTTGGTAGAGTAGAGGGTGCAGTCTGTTGGTAGAGTAGACAGTGCAGTCTGTTGGTCAAGTAAACGGTGCAGTCTGGTGGTAGAGTAGACGGTGCAGTCTGTTGGTAGAGTAGAGGGTGCAGTCTGTTGGTAGAGTAGACGGTGCAGTCTGTTAGTAGAGTAGACGGGGCAGTCTGTTGGTAGAGTAGAGGGTGCAGTCTATTGGTAGAGTAGACGGTGCAGTCTGTTGGTAGAGTAGACGGTGCAGTCTGTTGGTAGAGTAGAGGGTGCAGTCTGTTGGTAGAGTAGACGGTGCAGTCTGTTGGTAGAGTAGAGGGTGCAGTCTGTTGGTAGAGTAGATGGTGCAGTCTGTTGGTAGAGTAGAGGGTGCAGTCTGTTGGTAGAGTAGATGGTGCAGTCTGTTGGTAGAGTAGAGGGTGCAGTCTGTCGGTAGAGTAGACGGTGCAGTCTGTTGGTAGAGTAGAGGGTGCAGTCTGTTGGTAGAGTAGATGGTGCAGTCTGTTGGTAGAGTAGACGGGGCAGTCTGTTGGTAGAGTAGAGGGTGCAGTCTATTGGTAGAGTAGACGGTGCAGTCTGTTGGTAGAGTAGACGGTGCAGTCTGTTGGTAGAGTAGAGGGTGCAGTCTGTTGGTAGAGTAGACGGTGCAGTCTGTTGGTAGAGTAGAGGGTGCAGTCTGTTGGTAGAGTAGATGGTGCAGTCTGTTGGTAGAGTAGAGGGTGCAGTCTGTCGGTAGAGTAGACGGTGCAGTCTGTTGGTAGAGTAGAGGGTGCAGTCTGTTGGTAGAATAGATGGTGCAGTCTGTTGGTAGAGTAGACGGTGCAGTCTGTTGGTAGAGTAGTGGGTGCAGTCTGTTGGTAGAGTAGACGGCGCAGTCTGTTGGTAGAGTAGACGGTGCAGTCTGTTGGTAGCGCAGACGGTGCAGTCTGTTGGTAGAGTAGAGGGTGCAGTCTGTTGGTAGAGTAGAGGGTGCAGTCTTTTGGTAGAGTAGAGGGTGCAGTCTGTTGGTAGAGTAGACGGTGCAGTCTGTTGGTAGAGTAGACGGTGCAGTCTGTTGGTAGAGTAGAGGGTGCAGTCTGTTGGTAGAGTAGACGGTGCAGTCTGTTGGTAGAGTAGACGGTGCAGTCTGTTGGTCGAGTAAACGGTGCAGTCTGGTGGTAGAGTAGACGGTGCAGTCTGTTGGTAGAGTAGAGGGTGCAGTCTGTTGGTAGAGTAGATGGTGCAGTCTGTTGGTAGAGTAGAGGGTGCAGTCTGTCGGTAGAGTAGACGGTGCAGTCTGTTGGTAGAGTAGAGGGTGCAGTCTGTTGGTAGAATAGATGGTGCAGTCAGTTGGTAGAGTAGACGGTGCAGTCTGTTGGTAGAGTAGACGGTGCAGTCTGTTGGTAGAGTAGACGGTGCAGTCTGTTGGTAGAGTAGACGGTGCAGTCTGTTGGTAGAGTAGAGGGTGCAGTCTGTTGGTAGAGTAGACGGTGCAGTCTGTTGGTAGAGTAGAGGGTGCAGTCTGTTGGTAGAGTAGAGGGTGCAGTCTGTTGGTAGAGTAGACGGTGCAGTCTGTTGGTAGAGTAGACGGGGCAGTCTGTTGGTAGAGTAGAGGGTGCAGTCTATTGGTAGAGTAGACGGTGCAGTCTGTTGGTAGAGTAGAGGGTGCAGTCTGTTGGTAGAGTAGACGGTGCAGTCTGTTGGTAGAGTAGAGGGTGCAGTCTGTTGGTAGAGTAGATGGTGCAGTCTGTTGGTAGAGTAGAGGGTGCAGTCTGTCGGTAGAGTAGACGGTGCAGTCTGTTGGTAGAGTAGAGGGTGCAGTCTGTTGGTAGAGTAGATGGTGCAGTCTGTTGGTAGAGTAGAGGGTGCAGTCTGTTGGTAGAGTAGAGGGTGCAGTCTGTTGGTAGAGTAGATGGTGCAGTCTGTTGGTAGAGTAGAGGGTGCAGTCTGTCGGTAGAGTAGACGGTGCAGTCTGTTGGTAGAGTAGAGGGTGCAGTCTGTTGGTAGAGTAGACGGGGCAGTCTGTTGGTAGAGTAAAGGGTGCAGTCTATTGGTAGAGTAGACGGTGCAGTCTGTTGGTAGAGTAGAGGGTGCAGTCTGTTGGTAGAGTAGAGGGTGCAGTCTGTTGGTAGAGTAGACGGTGCAGTCTGTTTTTTTTTTTTATTTTTTTTTATTTCACCTTTATTTAACCAGGTAGGCTAGTTGAGAACAAGTTCTCATTTGCAACTGCGACCTGGCCAAGATAAGGCATAGCAGTGTGCACAGACAACACAGAGTTACACATGGAGTAAACAATTAACAAGTCAATAACACAGTAGAAAAAAAGGGGAGTCTATATATACATTGTGTGCAAAAGGCATGAGGTAGGCAAATAATTACAATTATGCAGATTAACACTGGAGTGATAAATGATCAGATGGTTATGTACAGGTAGAGATATTGGTGTGCAAAAGAGCAGAAAAATAAAAATAAATAAATAAAAACAGTATGGGGATGAGGTAGGTGAAAATGGGTGGGCTATTTACCAATAGACTATGTACAGCTGCAGCGATCGGTTAGCTGCTCAGATAGCAGATGTTTGAAGTTGGTGAGGGAGATAAAAGTCTCCAACTTCAGCGATTTTTGCAATTCGTTCCAGTCACAGGCAGCAGAGAACTGGAACGAAAGGCGGCCAAATGAGGTGTTGGCTTTAGGGATGATCAGTGAGATATACCTGCTGGAGCGCGTGCTACGGATGGGTGTTGCCATCGTAACCAGTGAACTGAGATAAGGCGGAGCTTTACCTAGCATGGACTTGTAGATGACCTGGAGCCAGTGGGTCTGGCGACGAATATGTAGCGAGGGCCAGCCGACTAGAGCATACAAGTCGCAGTGGTGGGTGGTATAAGGTGCTTTAGTGACAAAACGGATGGCACTGTGATAAACTGCATCCAGTTTGCTGAGTAGAGTGTTGGAAGCAATTTTGTAGATGACGTCGCCGAAGTCGAGGATCGGTAGGATAGTCAGTTTTACTAGGGTAAGTTTGGCGGCGTGAGTGAAGGAGGCTTTGTTGCGGAATAGAAAGCCGACTCTTGATTTGATTTTCGATTGGAGATGTTTGATATGGGTCTGGAAGGAGAGTTTAGAGTCTAGCCAGACACCTAGGTACTTATAGATGTCCACATATTCAAGGTCGGAACCATCCAGGGTGGTGATGCTGGTCAGGCGTGCGGGTGCAGGCAGCGAACGGTTGAAAAGCATGCATTTGGTTTTACTAGCGTTTAAGAGCAGTTGGAGGCCACGGAAGGAGTGCTGTATGGCATTGAAGCTCGTTTGGAGGTTAGATAGCACAGTGTCCAAGGACGGGCCGGAAGTATATAGAATGGTGTCGTCTGCGTAGAGGTGGATCAGGGAATCGCCCGCAGCATGAGAAACATCATTGATATATACAGAGAAAAGAGTCGGCCCGAGAATTGAACCCTGTGGCACCCCCATAGAGACTGCCAGAGGACCGGACAGCATGCCCTCCGATTTGACACACTGAACTCTGTCTGCAAAGTAATTGGTGAACCAGGCAAGGCAGTCATCCGAAAAACCGAGGCTACTGAGTCTGCTGATAAGAATACGGTGATTGACAGAGTCGAAAGCCTTGGCAAGGTCTATGAAGACGGCTGCACAGTACTGTCTTTTATCGATGGCGGTTATGATATCGTTTAGTACCTTGAGCGTGGCTGAGGTACACCCGTGACCGGCTCGGAAACCAGATTGCACAGCGGAGAAGGTACGGTGGGATTCCAGATGGTCAGTGACCTGTTTGTTGACTTGGCTTTCGAAGACCTTAGATAGGCAGGGCAGGATGGATATAGGTCTGTAACAGTTTGGGTCCAGGGTGTCGCCCCCTTTGAAGAGGGGGATGACTGCGGCAGCTTTCCAATCCTTGGGGATCTCAGACGATATGAAAGAGAGGTTGAACAGGCTGGTAATAGGGGTTGCGACAATGGCGGCGGATAGTTTCAGGAATAGAGGGTCCAGATTGTCCAGCCCAGCTGATTTGTACGGGTCCAGGTTTTGCAGCTCTTTCAGGACATCTGCTATCTGGATTTGGGTAAAGGAGAACCTGGAGAGGCTTGGGCGAGTAGCTGCGGGGGGGGGGAGCTGTTGTCCGAGGTTGGAGTAGCCAGGCGGAAGGCATGGCCAGCCGTTGAGAAATGCTTGTTGAAGTTTTCGATAATCATGGATTTATCGGTGGTGACCATGTTACCTAGTCTCAGTGCAGTGGGCAGCTGGGAGGAGGTGCTCTTGTTCTCCATGGACTTCACAGTGTCCCAGAACTTTTTGGAGTTGGAGCTACAGGATGCAAACTTCTGCCTGAAGAAGTTGGCTTTAGCTTTCCTGACTGACTGTGTGTATTGGTTCCTGACTTCCCTGAACAGTTGCATATCGCGGGGACTATTCGATGTTAGCGCAGTCCGCCACAGGATGTTTTTGTGCTGGTCGAGGGCAGTCAGGTCTGGAGTGAACCAGGGGCTATATCTGTTCTTAGTTCTGCATTTTTTGAACGGAGCATGCTTATCTAAAATGGTGAGGAAGTTACTTTTAAAGAAAGACCAGGCATCCTCAACTGACGGGATGAGGTCAATGTCCTTCCAGGATACCCGGGCCAGGTCGATTAGAAAGGCCTGCTCACAGAAGTGTTTTAGGGAGCGTTTGACAGTGATGAGGGGTGGTCGTTTGACTGCGGCTCCGTAGCGGATACAGGCAATGAGGCAGTGATCGCTGAGATCCTGGTTGTAGACAGCGGAGGTGTATTTGGAGGGCCAGTTGGTCAGGATGACGTCAATGAGGGTGCCCTTGTTTACAGAGTTAGGGTTGTACCTGGTGGGTTCCTTGATGATTTGAGTGAGATTGAGGGCATCTAGCTTAGATTGTAGGACTGCCGGGGTGTTAAGCATATCCCAGTTTAGGTCACCTAACAGAACAAACTCTGAAGCTAGATGGGGGGCGATCAATTCACAAATGGTGTCCAGGGCACAGCTGGGAGCTGAGGGGGGTCGGTAGCAGGCGGCAACAGTGAGAGACTTATTTCTGGAGAGAGTAATTTTCAAAATTAGTAGTTCGAACTGTTTGGGTATGGACCTGGAGAGTATGACATTACTTTGCAGGCTATCTCTGCAGTAGACTGCAACTCCTCCCCCTTTGGCAGTTCTATCTTGACGGAAGATGTTATAGTTGGGTATGGAAATCTCAGAATTTTTGGTGGCCTTCCTGAGCCAGGATTCAGACACGGCAAGGACATCAGGGTTAGCAGAGTGTGCTAGAGCAGTGAGTAAGACACACTTAGGGAGGAGGCTTCTGATGTTGACATGCATGAAACCAAGGCTTTTTCGATCACAGAAGTCAACAAATGAGGGTGCCTGGGGACATGCAGGGCCTGGGTTTACCTCCACATCACCCGCGGAAAAGAGAAGGAGTAGTATGAGGGTGCGGCTGAAGGCTATCAAAACTGGTCGCCTAGGGCGTTGGGGACAGAGAATAAGAGGAGCAGGTTTCTGGGCATGGTAGAATATATTCAGGGCATAATGCGCAGACAGGGGTATGGTGGGGTGCGGGTACAGCGGAGGTAAGCCCAGGCACTGGGTGATGATGAGAGAGGTTGTATCTCTGGACATGCTGGTTGTAATGGGTGAGGTCACCGCATGTGTGGGGGGTGGGACAAAGGAGGTATCAGGGGTATAAAGAGTGGAACTAGGGGCTCCATTGTAAACTAAAACAATGATAACTAACCTGCACAACAGTATACAAGGCATATTGACATTTGAGAGAGACATACAGCAAGGCATACAGTAATCACAGGTGTTGAATTGGGAGAGCTAGCTAAAACAGTAGGTGAGACAACAACAGCTAATCAGCTAGCACAACAACAGCAGGTAGAATGGCGATTGATTAGGCAGAGAGGGTCGGATTAACTACACACAGAGCCTAAATGCGGCTGGGGCCGACAGATAAAACATAAACAAGCAGAATGGATTACCGTGAATTAATGGACAGTCCAGCATGCATCAGCTATGTAGCCAAGTGATCAGTGTCCAAGGGGCAGCGGTGGATGGGGCAGGGAAGCTGGACTGGCGAGTGTTATCCAGGTTAGAAAACTAACAATGACTAAATAGCTTGTAGCCAGTTAGCTGGTTAGCTTCTGAAGGTTCTTGAGTGTGTTCTAAAAGTGTAAAGATAATAGCGGTTCCGTATCACATTGGGTGAGGCAGGTTACCGGAAGGTATAAACAAATAAAAAATCGAAAAGGGATAGAAAGTAAATATGGGTTCAGTGAGTGTTTGGGACG